>NW_026849595.1:0-27500 GCF_030869305.1 Colletotrichum tamarilloi
GTGGAATGGAGGAAAGGATGGGAGAGAAAAGGGTTGAGGTTGAACAGTGCGGAATTCGAGGGCAGGGTAGCGTCTACATGTACTGCGGCAATCCTCTAGTAATGCAAAACGATGGAGTTAAACAGTGCGGTATTTTAACTCAAAACATCACGTTGTCCAATACAAGCCAACAGTTACAAACAATCACTCCCTTCTCAATTTAATTTACAACTCAAATTGTTTCAAGACCTCGCGATAATGCAGATCACCAACCTCTTCCTCACAGCCCTGACTGCTGCCTCTGCCGTCTCCGGCTCACCCGTTTCGAAGCGTGAGGTTAAGTCAATGATGGCCGCGGGTGTCGCGGAATGGACCATTGAAGGTTTTACCCGCACCTGCAATGCTGAGGATACCTCTTGCGACTATAGCTTCAACATCAACACCCACATCGCAGATCTCACAGCCTGCAAATTCACAACTACCGGCGCACCTGCAAGCCGCGCTGCCTCAAACGCCAAATGTGGAGCTTTCTCTGTTACATCGGGCTGGAGCGGACAGTTCGGTCCGGATGCGGGATTCACAACCTTCTCTGTCACGGACCAGAAGCTTATTGTTTGGCCCGCCTACACCGACAAGCAGCTGGTGAACGGCCAGGCGGTAAACCCTGACCAAAGCTACGCTCCCCAGAACTTGCCTTGATCAGGTCGCCACGACATTCAATGGAATGAAACGCAGAATTTTTATGCCATAGAGCATCAGAATACAGGATATGTCAATATTGTAGTAATCGATTGTCTTAACCCGTCGTATTTTGATGTTTCGAAGCTGCGGTTCGCGAGTGCATACAGGACTACCACCTCAAGTGTTCGTAGGCCTCTCTGTGCATCAGCGACCGCTGTAGACGAATAAAATTGAGTTGCTTACCAAACAATCCCAATAAAAAGCAAATTGCCACTTAATAACATAGAGTTTTGGTGTTACCCATGTTCGGGCTCGCGAAGACCTATTTTAGGTACGTTGTCTTGTCAATCCTCATAAAATATCAATATCACAAGTCTCCGCGCTGTTGCCAGTCGCATGAGCATCACCGAACGATATCACGCAGGCCGTTAACAATTTAACAGCGATTATCATTTACTGGTTCATAGAACGTCCCAAGCGATGTGCGAAGGGCCAAGATCATCACCCGCCCACCCCCCAGTATCTGTCTTGTCTAGATATTCCAATACTGGGCTAGGCTCAGTCAATCATTAAGGTACCTTACTTTATCAAACCCCGGTGGGTGTATGCATTCGGCGGCCCCGCGTGCGGGCGTTGCGGGAGGTAGATTTAATCGATTGCGAAATTAAGTAACGAATGCTCCTGCTCCACTGCCAAAGCTCATCGATTACCCGACCTTAAAAGAGGATATTGTATCCTCTTGTGACGGAGTAGATATCCTGCTCTTCTTTATCCCTCTCACTCGTACCGGGTTCAAAATGGCTCGAGCTCGTATAAACATTATGGACGACCTTGGCTGGGTCCGTGCCAAGTCATTGATTGCCAAAAGACGCGCCAAAAGATGTGAAGTTGACACAAAACTTGGTTGTCATGTTCCAATTGGATGTCGCACCCGAGATGGTTACGCTCAGGTCAGCTTCCCAGAAGTCTGCTCTAGCTTCAAACACTAATCGTACTTCTACCCTAGATATGGACAAAGAGCAATGCCAAAGCGAAAAAAGGCCTCACTGGCAGGAAAGCTTCGAGAGCGTACCTACTTCACATCGTCGCCTACGCGCAACTTCACAAGCGAAACCCAAATGATCATGTGTCACACCTATGTGACAATCCCGCTTGTTTCAATCCTACACATCTGGTCGATGAAACGGCAAGCAACAATAATAGTCGGAAAGGCTGCCCAGGTCCAATCTATTGCTCTGACCACGGTTGTTTGATTGTGAATCTCTGCAACCACAACCCTCCTTGTATTCGACCTCCACGCCAGGATGTGCAATGCTGTTTGTCGCACAAGGAATTTCAGCCCTAGAAGATGCTATAGAGTGTAGATCGGGCATTGTGTTGTGCTAAATTTGAGTTTCATCACTGAACTATGAACGCTTACTTCAATGTGACTGCTGAAGGCACCTGTACATTATGTTGTAATTGCACCACAGCCTAGATGTTCATCAAGAGTATGATCATTTTAAGTGTGTGCCACTGTCGATTGACTGATGGTGACGCTTACGTAGCCACTGGCTGCTACTTTCCACTGGAATGCCAATTCTAATCTACAATATCCAAGGCGCAATCAGGTCATTACGATCGTGAGCGCGATGAGAACTTAAGGACAGTCGTAATATTGCAAGTAGGAAGTTATACTATCCTTGCCACTGGCTACGAGTCTACAAATCCTTCCCACCTGATGTGATGTTGACTAGATAGACAACTAGACTGGAGAGAATGTCGACAAAAGTCGCTCGATAATCCTTCCAGTTAATTAATGCTTCCACTCTGAGAGCCCGAGGGGTACTTCACAACTTGATACTAGGGTCAATTAGCTGAGATTCCTTGACTTGAACTTTAGTGGCAAACATGATCCGACTTACCCACAGCGAATAGGTGCTGCACATCCCTTGTCACTTAGTAGTGGACAGATTCCAAAAATTCGATCGCAGGCTCAGCTGCAGGCTCAGCCTGCTTCTTGTAATGTACTGATTCGAGGAATGAAATTGATGGCTCGGCGTCCGCCTTGGGAGAGCGCTTGTAGTGGACAGACTCCAAAGGTTTGGTTATAGGTTCGGCTGCAGCCTCGGCTTCGGGGGTCCTCTTGTAGTGAACAGAGTCAAGGAACTCAATAGCAGGTGCCGGCTCTGCAGCAGCGTTGGGGGATTTCTTGTAGTGCGTAGACTCGAGGAAAGAAATGCTGGCTTCGCGTGTCTCTTCGTTCATAACACCGGCAGGGGCAGCAACAATCAAAGAGGCTCCTCCGAGGAGCAGAACGTTGAAAATCCTCATTGTGTTTCTTTGTTAGGGGGAGACTGAAGTTGATTCTTTGACAAATCTCTTTGGAAATGGAAAGGCAGTGTGTTTAAATAGCCGTTTCCACAAGGCGAACAACAGTGAATTCAACCTGCTGCTATCGGCGCACTTATCTCAAGTAACCGAGCCAAGGCGTGGTATGAACGCGATTTCAATCACGTTATCACTGCAGCTGATCCAGGCCTGGGCAGGCGTAAGCTTCATCCGCGCCATAGTACATGGAAACTTCTCCGACTATCCACGTCAATCTTGTACATGGCGCGAAGTCACTGATTGCTTCACGTACATCGACATGGGTTATCCCACATGTTTGGAACTTCTGCTGCGGAGCCTACAGGGATCAGAACGGTGGTGAGTTCGCAAATGAATTTAATCTGAGTAATGGAAGGAAATAGAGTAAACACATTGACTTTGGTGCCTGCCAACCTGCGAAGCTCGGTGATGGACTGAGCTGCACGGAGAAGTCTCAAGTAACTCAGTAAAGTGAGTTGAACCAGCAGCTTGAATAAACATGAGCAAAAGACATTGCTTGTTCATAATGTGGGATTCGGGATCTATGCTGACCATATTGGTTGGCTTGGTGGTCGAGACTGGTTCATCTGGATGTTTCCTTCTAGAGAAACAAGCTTTTGAGACCCGCGTTAGCTGCTGCGCATTTTCAAGGAAACCTGGTGGTCAGTTGCATATTCGAACAGACAAATTCGTGTCGATGGAAGAAAACAAGCTTTCTAGATCCGCCCGACTAGACGAATGCAGAAGGTCGATTAGTCGGTCCCGAAAACTGACTCATTGTGTCCTGTGCAGCTGTCGGGCCTCAATGATGTTTTCCTTATCATAAACTCCCCTTGTCTCAAAGATAGAGAAATCCACCCTGTCCGATGGCGAGTCATATTTGCAAGGAGCCCCTCGTCTGTCGCTTCACATCAGTGAAAACTAACTAACGGTCAGCTCTCGGATTTTGAACAACCACAGAGCTTAAGAGAGCACCCTAATAGTTGATACTTGCAATTTCCTTCCATTTTGATTGTCACTTTTCTTGAAGAATCGGCGTCAATGGTGTTCAGTAAGACAGGACAGTCTCGCCACGAACGAGATCTCCAAGCAGAAGAAGAAGCATTCTTCTTGGATGGCGATAACATGCAACTGCCCGCTAAAAAAAGCAAAACTTCATTCGAAACCTTTTCTTTTCCTTTCTTTTGGATAAGCTGTGTACTTCTTGGGCTCTCGACTTGGTTCCACCTCAACCCAGCAGGACCATCGGATTTGCAGTGCGTCAGGAAGCTTAATGTTTTGTGTGAGTCCAGCATCGCACCTCTTTCAAACGATTGGTAGTGTCCCAGACTCATGGGATACACAGCACCCGTTCAAGATATTTTGGAATACGAAGATGTGCAGTTTGACAATGCATTCTGGAAGACCAGCCCTTATAAAGGAAGGCCGACTCCAGAGTTGGAAGCAAAATGGAAGGATCTGTGGTATTGTAAGTTGCACGAACGGCCCCTAGTTTATTTCAAAATGGCCTACTGATCCAGATTGGTATTAGATGGATCATTCGACTTATCGGATGAATATTTACCAGCATTGAACAAGACATCACATGGTACCGGCGGTGACTCCTGGGCACGCACAAAGCCAGGCTATCTTTTGGCTGGCCTCGAAGTTTTCCACAACCTTCATTGCTTGAATCTCGTACGTCAGTTTGTGCACAGATCCGAATTCGATTATAGCGACGATCCGGCCTTCCACGGTGGAGAGGATCTTGTGCTTGCCGTAAGCGCTCCCCAAGTCCAAAACTTTGCATTGAGTGACTTGACTGGACTGATTTGCTGGTTTGCTTCCGAAGCTGACTTCTACAGCATGTTGATCATTGTATCGAGGCATTACGTATACGACTGCAGTGCTCGGCTGATGTAACCCCGTTCTTACACATAAATGGCTCTCGGGGTATTCAGCCAGACTTCAACTCCCAGCATAGGTGTCCCAAGTATGATCGCATCGTTGAATGGGCAAAACAGCGCCAGATCATGGTGGATACTCCGAAATAACATGCAGGTCACCAAGTACCTAATCACCACATGCGGTCCAGAAACTTTGTGCTTCATTGCTAGGAGCTAGATGGTTCAACTTCCATTCTAGTCATTTTTTGGGAAGCGGATGACGGACGATTGAGTTAAATCGCTAAATCCTAGCGAGACGAGTAAAGGACAAGATCAATGTCGGGCAATATTGGGCGATTTTGCTTGGCCTTCAGCACAGCTTGCGAAGCTGCCAGAGGCGCCCAAGTGGTTCATTCCATGTGCCCAACCAAGGTTGTTAAAGACAGCATTTGAGGCTATACATTCGTTTATGTTCGATATGGACACATTTGTCCCAATTCTCAACGCTCGGTCAATTTAATGTTTCTGCTTGAAGACTGCTAAACTTCGATACTTGTCGCTGGAAAGGATCGTCGCCCCGTCGACTTAATCTGAATCATCTTTACTGTTCAAACAAAATACAAAGACTCTCATCTCCTGCCTTACAGGTTCCAAATTCGAGCCATACCTAATCGGGGCAACTTATGCCTGTGAAGCACAGGGTGACTTGTTGCAAGGCGCAATGTCGTGTCGCTCTGCACCATTTGATGGACAGGTTCCTAGTGACTGGCCACTCTTTGTGATTTCCGTGCGTGCACTTCTCGTCGTAGACCACGGGGCTTTAGTATAAACCAACAAGGATGTCACCACGGACGCGAGCAGTCAAGTGAACCTCGGCTTCCAGGTCCAACTTGATGCCAACCATCAGAGCAGCTTTGGTCAACTTCCCGTTCTCATCAACAGGGCCTCTGAGCAGGTCACCTGAAGTTGTATTAGCAAAAGAGGGAACTTGAGCCGCGTATTGGAAATCATTGGCATACCAACAGGGCCATTTGCGGTGCCAGACAGGTTGGGCATGGGGACAGGGAGGCCTGGTGCGGGCATGTTTCCCCTCATCCCTGTGTTGGCTGGTGGGTAGGATGTGGGATAGGCAGGCGCACGAGACTGCTCTTCCGCTGGGGTCTTTGCTCTAGATGACAGTGAAGATTAGACGTCGAACCCAACAAAACGGAGCTAATGTTGAAGCTTACGGGGAAGACATTGTGGTTAGATATCTGACAACTTGATCTTGCAATGAATGCTGGAGCTCCTCAGGTGAGCTTGTTTCGTCTACTGGTTCGGAGTTGAGTAGGCCACGTTCTTTCAGAAATTGCTCTGAAAGTGATTTGATCGAAAGTGTCGGGCTGGTGGCTTGCGGTTCTTTCGGGGCCTCTGCGGTCGTTTTCTCCCCTATCGATGAAAGAGAGCCTCGTTTTGGGTGATGGTGTTGATGACTGGGATCGTCAGATTGGTGTTCCTGTGGTAGTGACTGAGCACGAGAGCGGTTGGCTGGTGAAAGGTTGTCGGTTGCGACTCGAATGGGGATCTTGAAAGAAAGGGATCTTCTGAGGGCTCCTGGCACAGCAGAGTAATCCTCGAATGGCTTGACCGAGGGTTCTATAGGGGCAGCGACAGCAGATATCCGCTTTGACGAGGTGCTTGAGGATCGCGACGCGTGATTTGGCCTTCGTGGAACAGGTGGTGGTTGCTGCTGTTTGGCGTCAAATTTTGCTGATATTGTGGCGATGGGGGAACCTGTTCCCGCTGGCTTCTTTTCAGTGATTGACGTGGTGCTCTGTAATTTGGATTGAGATGTGACTTGGTTGGCCATGATGGAGGGGGAGCATGGTGAGCTTTAAGCTTCGATCCCGAACTCGGCTGACAGAGCCCGGTATAATTACTTGATGCTATCCTCCTTCCCCATCTATGCCTCTGGAATCATATTTGCTACAGAACCAGCGATCAACTTGGTAGCAAAATGACATCGTCTGATGTTGAAACCAGCCGCTCGGATCGTATCTTGCGTCGTGTTTTGTCGGTCTTGGCCAGAACGCGTCGGTCGGCGCGGTTCGCTCATGCGGAATGGCACTCTTGTTTCCAGAACATCTGAAAAATGGTTCGCATGGTACGATGTGGGTGAGTCGATAGAACGTTTGTGGGTTGCATTGGGGTTCGCCTGTGTCTCAGGATGTCTTCATGGGAGCTTTGACAAGGGTCCTGCAGCTACTGGACCCTGGTCAGGGTCCTTGTGCCGGAGAGTTTCAACAACATCAATCAGGGACCACCAGGCACTATCGAAGATCTGCAGCATGGGCATTGTATCTGACATCTCTTCAAAAGGCATAGAATGCCGTCTTCTGTCAGAAGCTGCCAGGAAGCTCCACAGGCATCAGCCGATGATCTCCAATCCTTTTTCTAACGTCTCTTCTGATCTTTCGAGGTTTCGAAGTCTGAAACACTCCAAGCATTATTCTGACTTATGGGGTTGAATCGAACGATTTCCCGAGACTATCGCTACCACGCTGTCCTCAACGGCCTGAAATGAGCGGCAAAACGATTGCCTGGTCATCCACTCACCCGTGTGAAAGAGACAAATCGCTAGGACTACTGGTGGGCAGAGTCGCATCTCACTGACGAAATCCTTCAAGTCATCGTTACGTGGAATCAGAGTTCCCGCTACAAACCATCTCTCAACTGTCCACAGAGCTCTAGATAACACTATTATCTTCCACACAGCCTTAGCAGATGCAAAGGGAGATGGCTCTCTCACTACTCATCAGCTTCGCCACTGCTGTGGGCGCCTCTGAAGGCATTAAGGCTTCCATGGCCAGATCGCGTCGAGAAGAGCATCGAAGTCGAAAGAACAACCTTGTATTGCACTGTCCCAAGTCATCACAGTTCAGCCCTTACCTCGAAGGACGTCAAGTCGTCCTTTCTGGCGATAGAGTAAGCTTTCTCCATCTCCTTGCGTATCAGAACCCTAAATAATTGAACAGCTATTTGTGGACACCGGCACAGCTCATGATGTTCCTTTCGGTCACCCGTTCGAGGGCTATTATCTTCCTTACCCGGACTCACGCTTCTCGGGGCTAGTGAGCACTATTACCCATGAGGCACCTATCATGAATTGGATATTCGTCGATCCCGTTACATATCAAGTCCGCTTTGGCAACCGTGCCATTGCGGATGGTAATGTGACTGGGCCGTGGGAGTGTACTCGACAAGATCGTAGGCTTACCTTTTGTGGATGGGAAGGCTTCTGTGCAGTCTTGGAAGATAGTGGTATTTGGGGATTATATTTTGACTGTGATGGTGACAGCCTACGCCAAAAGATAAAGCCCGAAGGACGCATAGTCATCGAGATTGAGCTTATACGAAGAGAAATGAGGACGGGAAAGCCAGAGTATCTCGATCCAGAGGGGGAGGCTACGGATCATGAGCAATTGACACCGCAACCGCCGACAGATGCCGAGGAAAACTTCGTATGTGGGCATAAAGACGTGGAGCCAGAAGTCAAAGAGCACGAACGGTCTTCGGACATGAAATTCTTAAATCACGACGACGGCATGTTTGCATATGATTTGATATCAGAGAAGAATAACGTCAAGGTATGAGGTTGAGGAAAATGTCACGTCAGCTCACATAAATAGGCAAGGACTTGGGCATCACTAATGTTATTGTTGCCAAAAGCATTGCAAAGTTCCCAAAGTTATGTACTTACAAGTACGATGAACGCCAATTCATTTCATATTACAGGTATCAAAGATAAGCTAGGATATGTGAGTGTATGCCTTACCATATGTCAGGGTGGCATGAAATGTATTGGAATGCGTTTCGGGTAAGGGCCTGGGATTTACCTTCTCCACGATGAATGAACAATGCATCTCGAGTAGAGATAAGGCAATTTGGAAGGAGATAGAGCCTGCTAGATGAAGTATGTTATAAGGAATCACATGTTTTGTATATCTACTCATTAGCTTGACGGTTCATAGAAGCCATATTGAATTGAAAGTGGTGGTACACTTGTCAGTAAGACAACCTTCCGGCAAGGGAGAATTATAGCACTTCGCTGTATTTTCTCTAGGTATCTGATGCACATCAACCCCTCCAAGATGGAAGTAGGTCTCTGCAACAGCCCGAAGAGCCCTACCTCCCCTCTTCCTATAATGGATAAATGAGGATAAAGACTGGCGAGGGATTGCCACGCAAATCTTCACGCCATCAAACCCTCAATGAGAGATAGATATGAAAGATGAAAAATAAGTTTACACTTCCGTAGTTATGTGATACGGAAGCTTGTCTAAGACCATGACAGGACTGGTTCTGTCTTTATGGTGATGATGCGCTATGCACAGCCAAGGCCTCGCCGTGTTGTTCAAAATTATAGTGGCTGCGCCTGTCCTTATGGCATTGCCATTATTCAAGAGATATCTTCAATTGAATTAGGTTCAGAATTTATATTTTGCAGCACATATCCATCTGTCTTTCATTAGCCACCTTAGCTGTCAGGCACCGTGATTTTAATAGTCAAGTCTTGTCATCCACTGCCTGGCAGGGGAGAATCGCATGTGATTATTGCACATTCGTGTCAACTGATGGCCCTTATTATGTTTATATAGTCAATAAGAATAAGTAACTGCGGGTTGTCCCGTTAACTATGGCTCGAACAGATCGCTCTATTAAGACTTCGTTCCGAAAGAAACCCCCTTAATGCAGGTGTAGCATGAGACCAAGAGTGCCATTTCGTAGCTCGGCATGAATCTCCTTAAAGCAATCTAAAGATTTCTGAACGCCTCACAGAGTATGTCTTTGACATCCACTTTAGTCTCATCGCTCTTACTAATCGCAAGTTGGACAACGATTCTCGCTATCCAGGGGCTGAGGTTGTTCCCAGAAATGATGCCCATCTTCTTGTGGTCTTCACTGTCGGTAACATTCCCAGATAAAACTCGTACCGACTGAACCACCACACAGCCACCTTTAATGGCAACATCAAGCCCAACTTTCTCTGCCGGTGTTCCTAGTCCAGGCGCAAAACCCATGGATATGATCCCCCTTGCTCTAGCCTTGACATACGCGTCGATGCCCACGCTATCAGCACCCACGTAGCTGCACACTATGTCGACGCGCGGAGCGTTGGCAAGCATTTGGACAGTGAACCCAAGATTTGTGGGAAGCTTTGGCGGTTCCATCTCGTCGAATTTGACTTCGCCCTTGATAATGCGACCGATGGATTTGAAATTTGGCGACTTAAAGGCGTCGTGATTCTGGGTGTGAGTTTTAGTGACAAAACGGGGCAGATGTATTTCGTTGTTCAACACCACCAAAACCCCCTCATAATCATGTTTGGACATGTAAGCAGCCACGCGGAACGCGGCGATGAGATTGGCCGATGCATCTGAAGATGTTCCATTCAAGGGGCTCATGGAACCAGTGACGATGACTGGAGTCCTCAGTCTCAAGACCATAGATAGAGTGAATGCAGTCTCCTCAAGGCTTGCTGTTCCATGGGTGATGATGATGGCCTTGATATCTTTGTCTCTAGACAACCCTTCGCACCTTTGACCAATATCGTTCCAAACTTTGGAAGTGACCGCAGTACTATCGATGGATTCAAATTTCTCAGGCTGGATGCCGACGTCGAGCTCTCGTGCAACTTCATCGATCCCGGTATTCTTCCGGAGTTGATCGATTGTAACATATTCACCGTGTCCAACAGAGCCGTAATCTACATCGTCAGGGTTTTTGGCCTTAGTTCCGATGGTACCGCCCGTGGCAAGTAATGCAAATTTCTTCGAGGCGGCGACTTCGGTCATTTTATAGATTGAAGTGAGTGGGATCTTGTGGAGCTGAATGAATCAAGAATGTTTCATTTTCGGCAAGGTCTTGCTCGAAACTTAGGGAGGAGGAAACCGCGAGAACATATTCATACCTAATCCAAATCAGATCCAATCATTTAGTCTTGCTGTCGCTACCTCAATCAGGCCATATTCGTTGGCGGTAAATGCCTGTTTGGAGTGAATGCATCACCATAAAGAAAGCGAGAAAACATGCTGTTTCATTTAAAATCCACTCAAATGTAAATGTCGGTTCAGGTGTTTGCCAAGTCAGGCTATTCAGTAGAATGGAGATACTTCAAAGAGGCGCCAGAAATACATCGGGAAAAAAGGAGGACACGACTTCATGAACAGTCACTAGAGAATTATGCTTTGAGAGCCAATATTGGCCCAGAAATCCACAGGTTAGCCGGGTTTTGCATCCTCCAAACTAACACAAGCAAACCTTGATATCTTTAATCAGCCCGTAGGGCGCTTAAGGTCGGTCGGCAAACAAGCGCTAGCGCCGGTGAAGAAAACTCTTCCAACCGCCCAGTGAGCTAAATACGCTGATGCACACCCCCAGAGACTGTTGCTTTGTCCGAGTTGGCACGGTGGCGCAATGACGTGGTTGATAACATCCTACGCATGGCTGTTCTTGGTAAAGGAATCCTGACTGTGCCATCAGCCACTGCGGAGGTGCGCAAGCAAAATGCTGAAAGCTCAATGCTCTGTGAGAAGATTTGGAAGGTTTGGTAGATCTTCAGCGCACTGCCATTCTGTTCATACGCAAGCAGAAACCTGGTTCATCGCGTTTGGTGAACAGCTCATCTTCTGATTGCCGAGCACAGGATGCTCTAGTACTTTGTCATCGTGAACACCAGTGGCACGCCGCGTGATAGCACAACGAGAAGCGGACGACGAGAGTAGAAGTGGAAGTTTGCAGAAACTTCGTTATCAGTCAACGAACAGCTAGATTGTCCTTTTCTACGCTGCCGACTTTGTTCCTTGAAAGTGATCGAGGCGGCTGCGACTTGCACAACAAACCAGTGCTCAACGCGCTCCTTGAACACATGGATTGATTGCCAGTCCAGTCCTTGCAAAACGCCGGGAAACTGCTTGCCTCTGCAGGCATTGCTAGAGAGCGATCCCAATCACTCTTCCTTCTCATCCTCATCGTCATACCTACCCAACCGTCCAAGCGGGCTCACCATGAAAACATCCTCCCATCTGCCGCTAGCAGCCTTCCCATCCCAGTCTCCACCACTGTACAGAGGTAGACGCAATTTGCCTGTGCAGTGCTCGTCGATGAAGCGGCAGACCTTCTGCATATCGCCCACAGTGAAGTCATCCATGAACCACAGCATTGTGCGGGGGACGTCTGCAGGGCTCAGGCGCTCAGCGTCGACAGATGCTGTGGGTTCAATGGAGGCTCCTCGCGTATTCTTCCGTCGGGGCAGAGATTGTGATGGTGCAGGAGATGCACCGACTTTCTTGCTATCATCGTTCGGTATCTTGGATTGCTTTCGGATCGAAACAGTTGCTCTGGGGGTCGATAGCGACTGGGGGTCGTCTTGGGGGATTTTCGATTGTCTTCGCTTGGATGCTGACGTCGAGGATCTGGGCAGGGAAGCTTTTGTGGCCGGTGTTGATTCATGTCTCGATGCTAGGCTTTGAGTCAGCCAAGGATTGATCAACCATCGTCGGTTGGGAATAGGAAGGGCTTACAGCGTCGTCGTTTGTCGCTGGTAATTTCAGAAGGCTCGACCAGACTATCCCTCTTCCTCTTCGCTGAGTGTCTTGCGGCGGCAGGAGTTGTGACTTGAGGCTTGGGCTCATTTGATTGACCCTCTTCCTCGCCACTTGCATCCCCTCGCGCCGTGGGCCCGAGTAGCGCAGCATTTACACTCTCATCGTTTACGTACCCGCAGTAGTCTGTCAACACGTCCGGCGCATCAGCGCGCATTTTCACGACTGGCTCCCAAGAAACATCCTCTCCCTCGCTCGTATACCCAAGCCATTGCACTAGTACTTGCCATTGGCCCCGAACACGTCGGTGGCGTAGCAGACGAAAGGGATGGTAAAGCTCTCCGATTCCTAGAACATCTTGGCGCGTCTTGCCCGGAAAGCTGGCCCAGTAGTCGCATAGCAATGTCGGTTGATGCTCCTGGACATCCCATTCGGAAACATCTAGGCGGGAGCCTTTGGCGAGAACGGTAAGGGTCACGAGCGCGGTCTCGGGATCAAGGGTATGCGCTACGATTTTACTGATCGCGTCATAGGGAATGTCTGCTCGAGGTTTTGGGCGTCAATGAGGGCGCAATAGAATGGGAATGGGAGCGCATGGGGAATATGAGAGAGCTAGGCAGAGAGACTTTGGCAGTTGGAAATTCTTCTTACCTTGCTTCGCAAGCTTCGACGAGGGTCTACCTCGAGGCATGGCTACAGGCGGAGAAGAATTTGAATGCTAGTATTGAGGGCAGACACAAGCAAAGAACGGAGTCGTGATCGGAGAGCAAGCAGGATGCTGCGGGAAAGTTGCGCTGTCAATGAGTTGATCGCGTGTGAGACGCGTTCGCGTCTGGCAAGGTAAGGTAAGGTAAGGTAGCACTGCGTCAATATTTTTTCTGGGTCCGGGGGCCCGGCTCCGATGTGGACCCCTCTTGCTGCACCCGATCTCTGCGGCCGCTCTGCGAATTTCCCCTCCCAGTCCGCAGTGATGGCCGTTCTTAGAATGAAGTTCTCCATGGGGTACAGGTAGTTAGCAGGTTTCTACCGGTGCATGGGTCAGAATTGGTCTGGTTCGGCATGGGCCTGGGGTCGTTACTCGCTGCGATACCGGCGTGACGGTGTGGTCAAGGGCCGAACCCCGCAACACGGCATCAGTCCCGGGGAAGAACAATCTCGACTAGAGGCATCGTTGCATGTAATTGAAATAGAGATGATCTGCAGAACCAGGCAATTCCGAGTAACCTCGTCAAGAATATTCATTTGAAGCCTCAGGCCGGCCCAGCTTTCGTAGGTGAGCTGCAAATGACTTGTCAACGTTGATGTATGCATATATACATAATAATCTATCTATACTCTACGCGAGGGCGGACATCTGCAATTTGTATGCTGATATGTATGCACTCGCCGTGCAGACTGTCTATGATGCTCGCCTCCTTTGTTTATCATCTATCTATGTAGTCTCTATGATCTATTGGAGGAGAATGTCGTGTGTCTCGTCTGATCGCGCCAGGCCCATCTATTTCATCGTCTATTCGTAGGCCCATCCAATTCGGAGAAGCTTGTAGCCACTCTCATCCCCTCGTCCCACTCCGCTCCGTTTTAGCAGTTCTTCTGATTGCAGGATGGCAAGCCTCTTGCCGTCTGACCGCTTGGGGCTGTCGCCAGCCGTGAAGGCAGACTCTACGCTGTCGCTGACGCCGTTGAAACGGCCATTGCGCCGCACTGTGACCAGGAGCCAGAAGACGCCAGAATCTGCGAGTAGACAAGTCGCACAGTCACGCAGCCAGAAAGCGTGCTCCGGCGCGTAGATGACGTCGGTCGCGATGATGATGTCGGCGGGAACATGGAGCGGTGCATCCAGGACAGGTGCTGCCCAGTCGAGAGCGGCGGTCTGTACGTGGGCGGGATTGGCTGTCGCGAAGTTGAGGGCAACATTGGCGCGTAAGTTCTCAAGCACAGCCGGGTGGTAATCAGTTGCCACGATGGTCGGACTAGATGCTCCCAAGTGAGGCAGCGTTTTGCCGAGCATGAGACTCACAAGCCCCGTGCCGGCGCCGAGTTCAATGATGCGCGGCGAAATACCCAGTCCAGGTTGGGAAAGACCAAAGCGCTCCGGCGAGGCACACATGATGTCCGACAGGACGATGGAGGCGCCCCAGCTCTGGAGACCGACATCGTCCGGGTCAGCCGAGTTTGTACCCGCTAACCTGTCGTTGAGTCGGATGGTGACTGGAACACTTGCTGATGGTGGTTTGGGGAGCGAGAGTTGGAATGCGAAATCGCGCGTGTAATCCTGATCCTTCTCGGCCGAGGTATCATCGTCTGGTGGGGCGGCGAAGAATGATTCGAGGATGCAAGAGGCCTGGTCCAGTGCGTTTTGACAAGCGTCCTGGGATTTAAAGCAAGAAAGAGTCTCGGCTCTGGCGATTAAGCCAGTCAACCAGCGCTCGGCGCAATTGCGCTCAAAGACGTCGACTTTGAGAGCGGCTATGTGGTGGTCTAGGCCGTCAATCTCCTCATGATCGTCGTCTGTCTCCGACACGTAGCCAGAGTCGGCGAGAGATGAATCGTGATGAGCAAACTTTTGCGTCTCGGGGCTAAGCTGAAAGGCGACGGACACGGCCAAGGGGCAGTAGATGACGGAGAGGTTCTGTAGGGCGGCGGCGACATCGGCTTCGGTGAGCTGGTTCAAAGTGCGCAAAGGCGGAAGACTGCTTGAGGGCGGCAGCGGATACGCAGCGGGGCTCATGGGTCGCGACTCGCCTCACTACGCGGAGGCTGCAAGCGAGAATTGTGCTACTCGACAATACTTCATGGACGGAGAGAAGCACAGGTAGGGCGTGGGTTCGTGGAGAAGCATCAAATCGCGAATGAGTTTGTATCCCTCATGGTTTGAGATGAGGCAACCTGGAAGAGGTCTTTGCTTGATGAAAAAGGATAACGACTGCAAGGTTCCGAGTCCCCTATCTTAGCGTGTCTGACACGAGCATGGCAGACCCGCTTTTGCCTAAATGAGGGCATCGTGAAAAATTGTTTTAGTAGCCCTATCCTTGGACTGTTAGACCTTGCCACCTTGGGAATCGGGACCGGGCAGCTGGAGAAGAACTTAGCGGTATCCTCAGGTAGGTGGGTCGGGGCCCTCTGTTCCGGCGATTCCCGTCAAGGAACAATCTCCCGGCTACCTCCATGAGGTAATCAAAGAGAATCCAAATCGTACCCCAGATCAGCCCGCCCCATATGCACTGAGAAATGCCGGAAATCACTCCTATGATAAGAGTGCTGGCAAATACCGCAGTGAAGGAGTATGGTGTTTTCGACGCCGCCCGTCCAGACCTGCCAACCACCCGCCCATTGCCCTGGGGGAGAAAACCATGAAACGCGGCAATTTCCATTTCCTCCAAACAAGTCTCTTTGCACGTGACGAGTCAGGACCCCAGACCCACCTGTCTCACATACCTTGGTATGTATTTGCACACCCCAGAGGCTCAGTCCAAGTCCACGCAACCACCAATTAGCACCTCATTATCCAATTTGAGACTGGTTGGCTGGATGCCTATCTTGACCCAACTTGACGACGTTTTCATGGGGCCGGAAGGGACCGAGCCTAGCTGCCGAGGCACGGAGTACGTAGACAGCGCCCGATCACCGCTCCGTCCAAACCGTCAGCTTTTCTATCATGAAGACCGTCCAGTGACCTAGCCTACCACTGCCATTTTCTCCAGCTTCGCAGTGCTAGACCCCGATAGATCGAGTCCATAGTCTCTCTACTTCGGATACCAACCTTGACGCAAAGCTCAAGTCTAGAGTTTCTGGGCCACTCCTTTTGACATGCAGAAAGGGGTTCCTAAACAGGGTCTTGATGTTGCAGGGCTGCTCACACCCTTTCTCCCGCGCCCGGCAATTCATCATACCTCACCCCACAAAAGTGATTATCTTGCAAGGATACAATGGATACCCGACTATCCTACGTTCAATATATCTTTCCCCAACTAGCTGATTACAAGCATAGAAATGCCGGTATCTGATGTGGCACACTCTGGATCCAATTACGGTAATTAAAGCACGTTGAGCGCGCGTCCCTTTTGGACGCGTTCATGGCGCAATATCGTCAATGACCGTCCTACAGTGAGACTTCACCTCCATCCTGATTTCTATTTCTTTAAAAGCATCGTTAATCGCCATCCGTACCTTGTTCTTATTCTTCAAACCATAGTTCATCCATCTCTTACCTTCTTATTCCGACATCTTTACCATGGGACGCGGAAGGCGTGCGTCGCCTCCGAAACTCCCACCACGGTCTCTTTCGCTTACTCCAGATTCCAATGTCCCCTCAACTTCCAAAGCTTCAAACCCGCATAAGACCATCAAAAGATGTTCCAACACTATGTTCGAGCTTTGGTGTTGCTCTAGGAAGAGGGCTTTCAGGGCGTGGCTTCAATTGGTTCTTGGGAATTCCTCCTCGAGTGGAAGTTCTTACAGACCCGCAAAGAGGACGCTAAATGGATGCATACTCTGCCAGAAGAGACCTACCAAAGCTGTATATGCCCTTCGTTCGACTTACCATCTATAAGTGTGTGAATACTAACATAAGTACGACGCCAAAAAGGGGTACGTTGAAACGAGACCGGTCTTTCCAGGGGTGAGGAAGAAGGAAGCAAAGAGGCAATATGGCCATCGACTGGCCATTGTTGCTTTCCATCGAAGGGCTACCAAAGACCGTCTATTGGAGGGGTTGGACGTAAGCCACCTATGTGGACAAACTAACTGTATCAACCCTGGGCATTTGGTTGTCGAGTCGAACGCTGACAATCATGCGAGGAAACGGTGCCGCGCTGCTGTAAGTATTCACTAATTTTATTTTGTCTTCATTTGGACTCGAAAGTTGATCATAAGTCAGCTTACATTCACTATTATCGGAGACAAGGCACGCAGGAAAAGCTGGAAAGGCTGGAAAGGCTGGGAAGGCTGGCAAACCCGGGAAGGGAGAAAAGGCTGGAGGGGCTGGAAAGGGTGGGAAAGGAAAGGGAAGGAGGCTTCCGATGTCAAGCCCAAGTTTGAAGCAGCCTCGACTTTCGCCTGTACCCATGAACCAAGATGTGTGAAGTTCGTGGAGGAAGAGTATATGGATTAGTTGCTGGAGTCTGGCGGTCACCGCTTTCACTTTTTGCACATGCAAGTTGCATCTTCCTTTGTACAACAAGGTAATATAGGGTAGTGGTTCCATTAGCGTAGAGATGGCTCAATTTGGGAAAGACCTGAAAAGTGTATAGAGATTAAGCTTCCTGGTTCCGAGAGCGCAAATATTACTGAGACTTGATGATCAGCAATGGCTGGAAGTCGGCACCGCACATACTGTTTGCAGGCAAGCGGCGTAGTGGCGTAGCTACTAGAACGAACTGTCAAGGCTTTATCATCCTTTCTTTATTGTACCGAGTTTGGGAAGGCAGATAATATCCTAGTACTACTTGAGTCAATTCCGAGACCGGTTGTGCATGACAGTGAATCTGAGATTCAAGAATGAGGAGCTGGAAGCAGAATTGGACTTCAAGTTGACCATTCTCATGTGGTATCATCATCATGCGTTTGCAGGAGGGAACATTGCCTTTGGCTGGAGTTTGAACGTGCTTGAGACATGTATATTAAGTCATAGGCCTTGTCATCCTTCTAGTAGCTAGCATGAGCGTTGGCCTATCCAACGTATGCGACGAAAGACTTCACCTTCCCTCAATATTAAAGTTCATTCCAGCCCTTGACTACGTGGAGAGGAAGCACGATCAACTTCTATTCAAAGATTTAGCCAGAAAAGCGTCTTAGAATTTGCCGTACGATCGCAATAGGAGCATTGATATGGATTGTAGAGAATGATTGTATTAAAAAGAATTTGCAAGCCGGTGTAAATCGCGGTGATTATGTGGCCGGGTCACGCAATATGCTATGAGTCCACGGACGGTTGAAGCCATCGCGACAGACTTTGGGTATTAATGCGAACTTTTGAGTTATTGCGTGACAGCATATCGGGGCAACAACATCCACCAGAACAGGAGTGTTGGCATATGATGCCTGATAATAACAAGAATTGTCCTGAGCTATGTGATGTGCGGCACGACCCATCAATACGAGACCAGGAAGAACATGGAGGTAGGACATTCGGATGACGAAGTGGCGAGTCTCTATGGAGTCTGTCCCTGGACCCTGTTAATTGTCGTACCTAGATTACCAAAGCTACCGAGGAATCAAATGTGAGATGTGCGGTATCAGTTTGGCTAGGAAGAAACCATGCGTTTGGAGCTCGGCTTCGTCCGATAGAAAGACTTCATAAGGTATCTAAAGTGAATGTCGAGAGCCAAACGCGAGTGACTAAGCACGCTTGATGACAGTCACTTAGGAAGTCTTTTCACCTAAAAGAAGTGTACTGCAAACGAAAGACTCGGTCTAGTGGCAGACTGAAGTCAAAAGACGAGTGCTGAACGCGTTGCTGAGCACGTGCTCGCGAGGCAAAATGACGGGGCATCAGATTTTGGGTTTAACAGACGAAGCTTCAGCTCAGATGACCACCAATTTGCTTTAACGAGGCGCGACATCAAACCAGTTCCGTTTGGAATCCAGGCCGAGCGTCGACGAAAGATGTTAATATCACAAGCTTAATCTGCGTGTGTTTGAGAACGTGGATCTAGAGCAGGCGCGTCAGACGGAAGTTCAGAAACCCAACAACCCCCAGAACTCAATTCCAGAAGCCATCAAGTACCGTACCTTACAAACATGCAAAAGCACTCGGTATATCTCATCACTTTAGATATGTGTGCCGAGCCTGGCCGTGGACTGCGAAGGTGGTGCTGCACGTGTGTAAAATATGTCGTGTCGTTGGGAAAGCAGCATGGGCTTTCAAGAGTCTCTACGAGCGTACCGTAAAGAATAAGTGATGTGTTTGTAGGAAATCTAGCTCCTTCAAGCGATCATTTGTCCATCATTCTTCGCACGACTCAGCAAGGATACCGCGGCGTTTCGCAGCCCTGGGCATACTTCAGGCTATAGTTTACTTTCATGATAAAGGTCAACGAAACAAGGAAGCCCGGATGATACCCGATCGCCTTTGGACACAGGCGGTTTCCATGGTTCAAGGGAGGAAAGCAGGGCTGATAGATTTGTCGACGTCGTTCAGTATTTAAACCCCATTCCTCACTGATGGTTCTCCTGATGTGTCTGCATGCCTTACACAAGTGCCAGATCGAACTACACAATTGTTTCAATCACAATGGGCTTTATGAAATCATCTCTGGCGTGTCTAGGGGCACTTGCCGTCCTGATCATCGCTACCCCTATAGACAAAATTTCAACCCCAGCTATCTCTGCTCGTGCTGAGGCTACCGTCTTTATGTGTGACGACACCCGCTTCAGAGGCCGCTGCCGAACCGACGTCCTTCAGACAGGATCCTGCTGTGAGTTCCGCTCCCACACTAAGCCCTTATCTCGATGCTTAATCGGTCGCTATAAGCATTTTACTTACAGAGGAGCTATGCATAGATAATGTCCCGGAGAGTTTCGTTGACCGCATCAGCTCTATTCGTAATAATGATAGGAATAAAGATACTTGCACTTGGTATCGGTAAGTATAAACCTTGAGAACAGAATTGTTACTTAGAACCTTCTTGACTAAGAAGGACATTTCTTAAATATAGGGAGCGGCAATGTCGAGGGGAGTTCTATAGTAACCAGGATGATAATAATTTAGCTGATGGTAATGGCCGCTTTAACGATGCTATCCGAAGTTATGAGTGCAAGAGAAAGTAAATAATACTAAATAGTAATAAGAATACGTATTATTATTTCTTAACAGCAATTTATTATTATTAAAGCCCATAGTTAAGTAAAAAGAGAAGAAAATTTATTATTTAATTATAATATTAAGATCTATTATTAATTTAACTTTCTTTATTATAAGTTCAAAAGAACGCTTTGATAATATTATAATATTATTACTTTTCTTTCTAGGCTATGAGTCAAACATTAAGTCTAAGATAATTAAATTATATAGAAGATTATAAAATATAATATAATAGCTTTTTTTATTTAATAAATATAAAGAATTAAATATAAAGTAATTAGGTAGTTAAAAAACGAACTGTGTAATTTAATATATTATTAAAACTTATAATATATAACTTAAATTAACCCGCTTAATAAGCAATAATAATTATGATATATTAAATATATTAATATATTTAATACTATATATCTTTTTAGAAGAAAAATCTTATAAAATGCGTTAAATCATAATAAGTAAGAATAGAAAACTTAGTATATTAAAACAACGGGTCCCGTTTTTAAAATATATATATTCTATATATTTAAAATATAAAGTTTATTAAAATAATATATAAATTAAAGTCTAGTATAATAGATATAAAGAGGTAATAAGGGACACTTTTATAAGAAAAATAATTATATATAAAAGAAGGTTATAAATTAAAAAAGAAATATAATTAAATTACTTAGACCTAATTTATATAGTAGTTTTCTTTTTAGCTTTATAAGTATAAAAGATTAACCTTAATAGGATTACGCTTTTAAAAGAAATTATATAATATATTATATTTTTTTTAAACTTAATTTATGTAGTGGTTTTTTTCTAGCTTTATAAGTATAAAAGATCGACTTTAATAAGATTATATTTTTAAAGGAAATTATATAATATAATATACTTTTTAATTATATAATATGCGTAATATACCCTAAGTACGCGCTTAACGTAACATAGTAATTTCGATACGAAAACTATTATATAATTTAGGATAAGTAAGCTGCCCTTTTTGTTATATAGCGGCGCTAATTAGAAAGGTTAATAGTAGAGGTTAGTTATAATAATTAGCTATAATAGTCGGCTATAATAATTAGAGGCGGCCCTTAACTATAGAGGTTTTAAACTTTAATAGTAACGTAGAGGTTTTTAAAAAAAGGGCTAAATAGGTTAATATTTACTACTTTTTGGAGCTTATAAAGATTCTTTTTATTCTTATTACTTTTAATATTACCTAAAGCTGTTCTCTATTTAAACTAAATAAATTTACTAAATAAATTTACTAAATAAATTTACTAAATAAACTTATTAATATATAAACTACTATCTTAACGAGAACCTACTCTACTCTTAGTATATAGTTAGTAAATAGTAGGCTAAAGATACTCGTTAATAAGTCTACCCCTCTCGGGCTAGGCGCCCTCGGCTAGCTTAACGCTATAGTTATCGTAACTAACGTAAATATACCTAAGGATTAGTAAAGTACTTTTTAATAATACGAAATTTAGCTAAGTAATAATATAAATACTATAAATAGCTAGGCTAATATAAACGTTAAAATTTAGTATATCGATACTAGTTTAAAAATTATATTTTATAAAATTAGAAATCTTTTTAATATAGGTTATATTATAAACGTAAGGGAATATATAAAGGGCTCCCTAACCCTTAATAAGAAGGAGTATATAATATAAAATCTAGCTATTTATGCGGGCTAGTACTAAGAGGTCTTATATACGTTAGAATAAGTATAGTTCGCTTTTTAAATAGCTAAAAGTAGGGAAAAGTCGGGAGCTATTTTAATTAGTAGTTAAGTATAGAGCGTAATATACTTAGTTTTCCTTAATACGTAATATATAGTACGGCCCCGGTAAATTGCTCCGTTGGGGGGGTATTATATATTATATATTAAGGAAAACTAAGTATATTATACTCTATACTTAATTATTAATTAAAATAGCTCCCGACTTTTTATTATTTTTAACTATTTATAGGGCGAGCTTTACTTATTTTAATATATATAAAACTACTTAGTACTAGCCTATATAAGTAGCTAAGTTTAGTACGATATTTATTTATATAAATATTATTATTACCTAGGGGGGCCTATAGGAGCTATTTAAAGTACTAGCTTATTATTTTAATTTTATATACTTTTAGCCCGCTTATTATAACTATTATAACTAAGTTAATATTAATATATAAGATTTTAATATTCGTATTAGCTTAGCTATTTATAGTATTTATAATATTACTTAGTTAAATTTTATATTATTAAAAAATACTTCACTATTTTTTAAGCGTATTAATATTAATTATTATAACTATAATATAGAGCTAGCTAAGAGTACTTAGCTTAAGAAGGGTAAACTTATTAACAAGTATTTTTAAGTTCTTATTAAAGTAGTATTTTAATTACTAACCTTTTAACTAGTTATTTAACTAGTTATTTAAATAATAATTTATATATTAATAAGTTTATTTAATAAGTTTACTTAGTTTAAATAGAGCTTTAGGTAATATTAAAAATCACAAAGATAAAAAGAATTTTTACGACTTTTAAAGAGTAGTAAATATTAGCTTATTTAGCCCTTTTTGTAAAAGGCTCTACGTTACTATTAAAGTTTAGAACTCTTATAATTAAGGGCTGTTTCTAACTATAATAGCTAATTATTATAGTAGATTATTATAATTAACCTATATTAATAACTTTCTTAGCTAGCGTTACTATATAAAAAGTAGCTTACTTATTATATAATTAAAAAGTATATTATATTTTATAATTTCTTTTAAAAGCGTAATTATATAAAAGTTAATTTATTATATTTATAAACTTAAAAAGTAAACTACTATATAGAGTAGGTTTTTTTTAGTTTTATAAGTATAAAACATCGACCTTAACGGGATTACGCTTTTAAAAGAAATTATATAATACGGTATACTTTTTAATTAGGAATTAATATACGGGCGTTATAGATTAATATACGGGCGTCGCTTTTATATAAGCGTCGCTATTTTACTTTTTAATTAGTTTAAAAAAATAATACCTCCTTATAAAAGTAATAAAAGTAATTATACTAATATAGCTATTTTTATTATCCTTTTTAACCTAAGCTCTACTTTAAAATTCTTAAAAATAATAATACTACTATAACCTATATACTTATTTAGAACTACTATATTACCTATTTAAGAGTTATAAATCTTAAATTAGTTAGTAATATAAGCTTTTATAAATCTTAAATAAGCAAGGCTTTTTTTTATTATATACTTAAAATATATAAAAAGTAAATTATAATAACGTTTATTTAACTACTTTGTTTAACGTAGTTATAATAATTTATTATTATTATAAACTATTTCTTACTAGCTCCGTTTTTTTTAAATACTAAGCTATATTAGCTATTTATTTATATAATTTCCTATTATCCTCTCCTTATTAAGAACGCTAAACTAACTTTTTATTTATTATTAAAATAAGCTCGATATTTAGCTTTAACTTAGCTAACGTATCTCTTTTATAAGCTTAGTTAATATTAACTTATTCTTATTCCTAAATAAGTAGCCTCGCTTCTTATTATTAGTACTTTAGTTATTATAAATAGTACGGGTTTAACTAACTAGCCGGCCTTTTTTAAATAAGGCTATTTATAATAAAATAGGCTATATTATATTTTTTAACTTATTCTAAAAAAATATAATAATCTTAAAATTAAGGATTTAGTAATATAAATTTAAAAAAGACGTTTCTTAAAAATGCTATTAAGAGTATACTTCTTACTTATTAAAAATAGCTAAATTTAATATTTTAAAGTAGATTTTATAATAATATAAGATACTTAGTTTTAATTAAAATAATATAATTTAAATTATAAAATTTAAAAAGGTTTAAAAATAGCCTCTTATTAAATAATATTACCTTTTTTATAAACCGGCCTTATATCCTAATTAAAATAAAATATTTTAAAAAAAGTATTATTTAAAGTTTACTTAGGTACTTAAAATAAGTACTTATATACTCCTAGCTTATAAATACCTCGTCCTTTAGGAGCTACGCTTTTACTAAGCTTATATAATTACTAATTATATCCTATATAATATTAATAAGCTAATATGAATAACTAAGACTATTTAAAAAATAAGTTTTAATATTATTATTACTTAACTTAGTATTAAAAGTAACGCGAGTACTAAAGTTTTAGTATTTTTAAATAAAATAACGGGCTTATTATATTTTTAAAAATAAGTATATTATATAGAAATACTAAAGGATTAGGCATTAGTTATTAAACTTTTTATAGAGCTTAGTCTAGGTTTTTTTAAAAATATACTTAGTCTTAGTAAAAATAATAAGCTTTTATATTATAAGGACCTTAAAATATATATAAGGGGGGGGGTTATTAATAAGTATATTAATATGAGCCTTATTCTTATTACTTAGTATAATTATTATTTATATTAATAACTAATATCCCTCGTTATTAAACCTACTACTATTATTATTATAGCTACGGTCCTTAACTTACTTCTACTTAACTTTAAATATAATATTAAAATTAATATAGTAAATATAAAGTTATTACTAAACGTCCGGGAACTACTTGTTTAATATAATTTTTATTTATTTATCGTAATTTATAATAATAATAATAAAGTAACTAACTAAGTATTAATTTATAAGTTAGTAAATACTTACTAAAAAAAACCGGAAACCCTCTAGTCTCTCGTTATTAATAAAGCCGAACGTAATATTATAAACAAATCTAAAGTAGGTCTACTTAGTAACTTAAAAAAGAGGGAGCTTAAAATAATTAGTATTATAAGTATTATTAAAGCTAATTACCTTAAAGAATCGCTTTTATATTTAAAAATAGTAAAGAAAAGTTTAAATAAAGCTAATAAAGCGGTTTAGCTCGTTATTTACTAATTTAATAATATATAAAATCCCTCGCTTATTAAATAGCTTAATTAACGTTATTATTAATAAATATCTATTTAATTTCTCTTAGTTAATACGGGCTCTAACGTTATAAATATCCCGCTAAGTAAATAAAAACTCTAAGAACTACTCTTAAATAATAATACGTATATTATAAGCTTAAATCCTAACTCGTCGGCTTATAGTTCTAATAGTATCCTTAACTACTTTAATAAGCTTAAAATATAAAAAATATATAAAAACTTTAAAGCTAGGGCTATAATTATATTAATTATACTAGGGATTTAAATAATAATATAATAACTACTTATCCTCTTCTTAAGCCTCGGTAATAACTTATTATTCATAACTATATTTATAAAACTTATATTATTAAATACTAGCGCTTTATATAGGCCTAGGCTTATTAAACCGATTATATTAAAAAGTATATTAAATAATTTGGCCTCGAGCTTTATACTTATTCCGCTATATAATACTCAATCTATTAGCTCTTATAAAGTTATTAACTTAGTTAAAAAAGGTATTATAAGTTTATTTTAAATTACTAAGAATTATCAAGTTTAGGATTTAGGTTATAAAAAAAAAGAATCGGTTACTTAGAGTATAATAAGAGGTTATAGTTTAAAAAGACGCTTCGTTTTAAATAAAAAATAGTTATAAAAATAAATAGGGTAGTAAGTTAACTTAAGGACCCTATATTTATTACTATTAACAGATATATTCTTATTATTAAAATAGTACTATTATTGGCTATTAATTAGTCTTAATAACTTATTTAATAAACTAAAGAGTATTACTAAACTACTTTATTATAAAATAAAAAGGTTACTAAGACTATTTATTAAGGAGAGAGGGGTTATACTTTAAAGAAAGTTATAAAAAAGTAGTTTATTAGGTTTTTATTATTCCCTTAGGGAAATAATAAGTAAAATATAATAAAAGCTCTATATTAAAATAATTATTTATAAGAAGTTACGTGTTTTATAATATACTAACTAAGAGCTTAATAATAAAGTCGTATTATTTTTTAAAATTACTAATTTTATAAAATTAGCTAATACTAAGGTAGCTACTTTTCAAAAAAAGAGATAATAATAATTAGTTAAATAATAATAAAAGGCTATAATTAATTAATAGTCGTTCTTATAAAGGGGGAAGTCTCTTAATAAAAATATTATTTTAAAATTAGCCTTAGGGAACGTTTCTAATTCTAATTATAAAAGCTATTATAAGTAAATACTATAAGTTAAATTTCGAAGCTTAATAATATAACCTAAGTATAAAGAGAATAAAAGAATAAAGGCTTACGATATTTTATAAATATTTAGTAAAATCTAACTATATTAATAAACCTTTTTTAAACTAATTAAAAGGTAAAATAGCGATGCCCGTATAAGAGCGACGCCCGCATATTAATTTATAACGCCCGTATATTAATTCCCTATATAATATACCCTAAGTACGTACTTAATATAATATAATAGTCTTAATATAAAAACCGCTATATAATTCGGGATAAGTAAGTTACCCTATAATAGCGCTAGTTAAAAAGGTTAATAATAAAGGTCGGCTATAAAAGTTAAAAGCGGCCCTTAACTATAGAGGTTCTAAACTTTAATAACGACGTAGAGGTTTTTAAAAAAAGGGCTAAAAGGGCTAATATTTAGCTACTTATACTAGAGCTTATAAAGATTCTTTTTATCCTTATTACTTTTAATATTATTTAAAACTACTCTCTATTTAAACTAAATCAATTTACTAAATAAACTTCTTAAACGAACTTATTAATATATAAATTACTACTTTAGTAAAGATACCTCTTAATAAGTCCCCCCTCTAGGGCTCGATAGATTCTTAGGCCCCCTCGACGCCCTAGCTATCGTAACTAACGTAAGTATACTTAAGGAGTAGTATAGTACCTTTTAATTATACGGAATCCGGCTAAGTAATAATACGAACGCTATAAATACTAAGGCTAGTACGGACGTTAAGATCCGGTATATAAACTATTATATATATTATAAAAACAATTAAAAATTTATTTTAAAATACTTATTTTATAATACTTAAAAACTTCGTAACGCTATATTACGACTAAATAGTTAAAATAAAGTATATAAAGAAAATTTAAAATTACGAAGTACTAAATAGTATCGTAATTATTAAAGCTTTAAATAAGCTATATACTATAAAACGTAGGGCTTTAGTAATTAATTATAATTTTATTAAAAGGGTTCTTAATAAGGATAGCTAAAAATAATTATAAAATTAAATACTAAGTTAATTATTAAAAAAGCTATAAGAAATTAATTTTTAAGCCCGGG
>NW_026849595.1:32500-35000 GCF_030869305.1 Colletotrichum tamarilloi
GCCAGAACCAAGAGATCCGTTGTTAAAAGTTTTAATTATTTGCTTGTGCCACTCAGAAGAGACGTCGTGTAAATAGAGTTTGGTTTCCTCCGGCGGGCGCCCCGTCCCCGTGGTGGGGGCCGGCGCCGGGAGGGGAGGCCCGCGAGAGGCTTCCCCTGCCCGCCGAAGCAACGGTTAGGTACGTTCACAAAGGGTTATAGAGCGGTAACTCAGTAATGATCCCTCCGCTGGTTCACCAACGGAGACCTTGTTACGACTTTTACTTCCTCTAAATGACCGAGTTTGGATAACTTTCCGGCCCTGAGTGGCGGTTGCCCGCCTCTCTGGGCCAGTCCGAAAGCCTCACTGAGCCATTCAATCGGTAGTAGCGACGGGCGGTGTGTACAAAGGGCAGGGACGTAATCAACGCAAGCTGATGACTTGCGCTTACTAGGGATTCCTCGTTGAAGAGCAATAATTGCAATGCTCTATCCCCAGCACGACGGAGTTTAACAAGATTACCCGGGCCTTCCGGCCAAGGGAGAACTCGCTGGCTCCGTCAGTGTAACGCGCGTGCGGCCCAGAACATCTAAGGGCATCACAGACCTGTTATTGCCTCAAACTTCCATCGGCTTGAGCCGATAGTCCCTCTAAGAAGCCGGCGTACTGCCAAAGCAATACGGGCTATTTAGCAGGTTAAGGTCTCGTTCGTTATCGCAATTAAGCAGACAAATCACTCCACCAACTAAGAACGGCCATGCACCACCACCCACAAAATCAAGAAAGAGCTCTCAATCTGTCAATCCTCATTGTGTCTGGACCTGGTGAGTTTCCCCGTGTTGAGTCAAATTAAGCCGCAGGCTCCACCCCTGGTGGTGCCCTTCCGTCAATTTCTTTAAGTTTCAGCCTTGCGACCATACTCCCCCTGGAGCCCAAGCACTTTGATTTCTCGTAAGGTGCCGAACGAGTCAAAAAATAACATCGTCCGATCCCTAGTCGGCATAGTTTATGGTTAAGACTACGACGGTATCTGATCGTCTTCGATCCCCTAACTTTCGTTCCTGATAAATGAAAACATCCTTGGCAAATGCTTTCGCAGTAGTTAGTCTTCAATAAATCCAAGAATTTCACCTCTGACAATTGAATACTGATGCCCCCGACTGTCCCTATTAATCATTACGGCGGTCCTAGAAACCAACAAAATAGAACCACACGTCCTATTCTATTATTCCATGCTAATGTATTCGAGCAAAGGCCTGCCTGGAGCACTCTAATTTTTTCAAAGTAAAAGTCCTGTTTCCCCGGCACACCCAGTGAAGGGCATGCGGTTCCACAGAGGGAAAGGCCCGGCCGGACCAGTGCACGCGGTGAGGCGGACCGGCCAGCCAGGCCCAAGGTTCTACTACGAGCTTTTTAACCACAACAACTTTAATATACGCTATTGGAGCTGGAATTACCGCGGCTGCTGGCACCAGACTTGCCCTCCAATTGTTCCTCGTTAAGGGATTTAAATTGTACTCATTCCAATTACAAGACCCAAAAGAGCCCTGTATCAGTATTTATCGTCACTACCTCCCCGTGTCGGGATTGGGTAATTTGCGCGCCTGCTGCCTTCCTTGGATGTAGTAGCCGTTTCTCAGGCTCCTTCTCCGGGGTCGAGCCCTAACCCTCCGTTACCCGTTGTAACCATGCTAGAACACTACTCTAGCATCGAAAGTTGATAGGGAAGAAATTTGAATGAACCATCGCCGGCGCAAGGCCATGCGATTCGAGAGGTTATTATGAATCGCCAGTGAGCCCCGAAGGGCATTGGTTTTTAATCTAATAAACACACCTCTTCCGAAGTCGAGGTTTTTAGCATGTATTAGCTCTAGAATTACCACGGTTATCCATGTAGTAAGGTACTATCAAATAAACGATAACTTATATAATGAGCCATTCGCAGTTTCACAGTAAAATTATTTAAACTTAGACATGCATGGCTTAATCTTTGAGACAAGCATATGACTACTGGCAGAATCAACCAGGTAACTATCGTGAGCCCGTGAGGGCCATCGGCGCCGCGAGCGGCGGCCGAAGAGATTGTGTTACAGGTCGAGCGGGCCACCGTCCCTGGGGACGGCGCTCGCACCGCGGAGGCGGCCTGTCGGCTGGGCCGACTGGCGCCCCCGTGGCTTCCGGCTTCCCACCCCTCGTTCCCCAGAGCCCCGTTCGCCGCGCCAGGCGTGGCTAGGGGGCCCCGAGAGGAGAGACTGGCCCCGCCGCTTCAGCTATTCAGCGTCCGCGGCGGGCGTCTTTCTCCCGATGCTCAGTAAAAGGCTAGCCAGCGGCCATCCGTCTACAGAGCCCATCCTTGGGGACTGGGGCGCCGAAGCGCGCCAATCCCGCCGGGGAACACAGGTCTGGCGGTCCGCCGGAGCGGCCGTCGCGCCTGTGGGCGATCGCAGCTATGAGCCGCCGCCGGCCGAGACGTAATTGCCTGCAGGGCCGGTTGGGCGGTCACGACGCTGTGATCTGTAAG
>NW_026849596.1:0-40333 GCF_030869305.1 Colletotrichum tamarilloi
CGATCCCAATACGAAGTTCGCGAACATCAGGGATATCCATCGGGCTCAAATCGAAGCGGGTGAAAAGGAGGTTATCACGGCTGAATCCAGCGACTCTGAATGCCCTAGTGAGGCTGGCAGCTGTATTGTAGTGGGTGTGGTTGAGGATCAATAGTTAATAGTAATGAGGAGGTTGGGTTGTGATCCCATCGTTTTTGTGGTGCCAGAAACAGGGGGGTGCCAGGAAGTGGGTATGTTGACTTACTGCTATCTAAAACACTCCTGATGATATGCCCGTCGCCGAAGAAAGGAGGTAAGGAGACCGATTGCGTTCGAATACTATGTGGGATGAAGAAACCAGAGCAAGGAGTATGGAGAGATGAGAGGAAGAGGGAAGCCACGAAATATACCAAATATTAAACATATGCCTGAATTTTGGGATCGAGTCAATGGCATGGGCTGATGAGATCTACACAATGATCATCGGAGTTGAAGGGGGACAGCCCCTCCATGTTGGTCTTTCTTATACGACACAAAGATCTTCGACTCTAAGTGAACACGGACAAATAGGAGCAATTTATAACCGAGCACAGATGGGAACAGCTCTGAGTTTCGTGGACGTTTCTTTGACCATAGGCTCACTATACACTGATAACATCCGCCTATTGACTGAGATATACGGAACGTTACAGGCAAATGTACTAGATGAAACCAAGGCTGGACTAGGTATGGATTTCATATTCCAACTGACCTTATGGCAGTTACTCAAGAACGCCTCAGGGAATTATGGGAAGACAATACCGATACTCGAGTCCGAAGATCATGATCGAATACGGAAAGCGCCATTCGGCAAGCCTCTCTTCCCTTACCGATAGCCATGAAAAGCCCAATGATCTAGTGGTTTCCGCGTGTCCAGGAGCAGTCAACAGGAGCTTTATACGGTACTCTGCGTAAATCCCCTGGGTATTATGGCTTAGATGGTCAACACGACCGTTGTACGCACCATTGAACCGGATGCGAACATTCGCTTGACAAGTCTGAGCTTGGGTAAGAGGCGCGGGGGAAGACGTAGACCGATGACTATGTATTTCAGGATCATAAGAGCACGTGGATGAGGAAAAGTTTGATGAAATTGTCTGGAAGGAAACGTAGGAGTTGGTATTGCGCGTCAATGATCACGGTTTTGTGCTGTTGGCCGAATTTTGAATGAGTCCGTATGAGGAGAAAATATTATTTCCCCAAGTATTAGTCACGGCGATATACCTACCCAAGCAACTACAGAATCTCTTAGACGCTCGATTTTGTTAGCATGAATTCGAAACAATGACGGCCTGCTTGTGACTCCCTATAAAAGAGATTCATGGTGGGAAGGTTTGGTTTCGCCTTCAACGAGTTGTAGATCGCATAACTGATACCTTCCGTCCAGTTGTGCCGTCACGGAGATGCTGACTCAGCTGCACAGCCACAGAACCGACACAGAAGCTAGAGGGACATAGCTTGTCAAGCCACATGACCTCGAGCACCTTAACTCCCGAGGGCTCCACCCTGCGCCTCGGCTCACCATGGATTTCCACTGGCGGTTGATCGGACGTTTGGGGCGGTTGATGTCACACCCGTTTAAGCTTGACCAGTTACTGACGGACAATCAGGCTGTTCACAACCACCTCACGATAGTTCACATTTCAGCATCGCTTCCCTACACCTTCGCGATACCAAACCATAGATTTTCATTGCAATCCTTACCATGCGATAGAAGCACACACCTTCCCACTTCTGCGAACCTTGTTGCGCCGTGGGCTCAAGAGCTCCCGCACACGATATACCCTCACTCTCCTCCGCACCTCCCACCCCCGAACCTCAACAAACCGACCACCTCTACCTTGAGCACCTTCGCGCCAGTTACCCAGCATGACCGACACGATACCTTCGCTTCAGACCGGGCTTCAAGATGGCGAGCGCCGCTGCTTCATCTGCCTCATGGACGAGAACGAGTCCGGCGCCTCCGAGTCCGCCTGGGTCGACCCGTGCCCCTGCACCCTCGAAGGCCACCAAGACTGCATGATCCAGTGGGTCACGGAGCTGGAGCGCGAGGGCAAGGAGATCCTCTGCCCGGTTTGCAAGGCCAAGATAAACATTGACGAGCCCTACGACCCGGCGCTCGCGCTCAGCAACCAGATCTACAAGTCCTTCAGCAGGGTGTCGCCGGGCCTGATCCTCGGCGGGATCGGCGCGGGCACATGGGTCAGCTTGGCCATGTACGGCAACATTGCGGTGCGGGTGTTTGCGGGCCCCGAGGCGACGTACCGCTTCTTCTTCAACGACAGGAACCCCAGAGGCGTGCCTATGGTCAACTGGATCCACGTCGCGATCCTGCCGACCATCGCGCCCGCCCTGGTTCTGGGCTCATCGGTCCCTATTCTGGGCAATGTCTTCTTCATGCCCGTCGCCGCGCTGGTAAGCTTACCTTTCTTTATACTCATTCCTCGCGGGCCTGACTGACATGATCTAGTACGGCGTATTCCACATGGCCAAGGACGACCACTTCTTCTCCTGGCCCCCGTCCCCTCAACTCGCGGCAGCCTGCTTCCCGTACATTAGAGCTGTATACAATAACCTGTGGCACGAGTTCGTCTGCCCGTACGAGAAGAGGTGGGAGCGCATAATTGCCGGACTGCCCGAGCCCGCACCTCAGGCGAACAACATACAGAACGGCAACCGCCGCCGCCGCGGTAGGAACAACGAGGGCGGCAACGAAGCTGCTAGAAACGTCGGGTTGGTGGGAGGGTTGATCGATGCGGCTATCGATATGCTGGACATCCCCGACGTGGAGATGGAGGTTGAGCTGGAAGAAGTGGAGATGGGACAGGACCATGATATGGTCAACCTCGAGATTCTCGTCGAGGAGATCGAGGAGGCACATGCAGCGGAGCAAGATAATGACGCCGGGGATATCGCTGCCGCCCTCCCTGCCCAGTTGCCTCAGCCAGGTAACGAACCACAGCAAGCACCGATCGTGGCACCGCAACAACCAGCAGCCCAGCCGGCGCCAGCAGCTCCACGCCAGCGTGGCATTCAGGCCAGCCTCAAGGACGTCACAAACGCAATCGTGAGCACACTCCTGCTACCAGTCTTCTCCGCCGCTATGGGCGAGGTTATCCGTTTGGCGCTACCAAAGCACTGGACATCTCCTGCGGGTACCTTTGGTCGGTTCAAGATCCGAACAGGTCTTCTCCAGGAGCAATGGGGCCGGAACCTTGTCGGAGGCTGCATGTACGTGGTAATCCGCGACGTGTTTCGGCTCTACACCAAGTACCGCCTCGCGAAGAACAAGCCCCTCCGCAAGATTCGCAACGTGGATAGGCGGAGGAACCAGACCTCTTCCATTTCTCCCGCCGCTTAGGGAATGTTGAGATGAGAAATCAAACATATTTAACAGCGACAGTACACACCTGCATATCAAACGGCGTTGGCGGATAGGATAGGATGATTGCATATCTCTTTTGCTTTAGTACTGACCTGTATGATTAGATGTCGTTCAGCATGGCGAGACGTATCTCATCTCTACGGCCTCTGTTTGACAGTAATGAATCAGTCTGATTAAGGTATTGATCTGTTATCGTGCGGTCAATAGTGATGAACATAGATATTATGTGCATTTAACTGTATACCTGCATGATCGCATGAAATTGAAGCCAAGAGGAAATGCGTCTGTCCCATTCAGCGGGGTAACCGGTACGTTCCTCCAGGCTCTTCCCCTCCAAGGCTCCAACGCCGCCGCCGCTTGACGCCCACCCGCCCAGTCCCCCCCACCTTCACCGCGGCTGCGCTGGAACCTTCCAGCCAAACAGCTGTACCGACCGGGCGAAAAGAGAACGTGGGGAGTGACGCGGGCAAGCCAAGCAGCCGCAAAGCCCAACCCGCCAGCCATCGTAACAAAGGAGGACGATCCCCCAAAAAACCAACAACACAACATCCAAGCTCCCCACCATCTTACAACACCTCTTGATACCCCCATCCTCGTGTCGGCCTCCCTCTATTCGATTATATACACATCCACAAGTTCATACATCGTCAAAATGGTTAGCAACCCGTCCCGATCCCCCTTGCCCAGGGACAGACAGCCAAGAGAAGAATACGATCATGAGCTAACATTTTACCCCTCCTCCAGGCGACAGTAACCTCCAAACAGCGCCTCGCCGTCGCAATCTGCGAATTCCTCTCCACCTCGGTCAATGACGGCACCCTCCCCGCCGACGACAAGGATTCCATCGACGTCGCAATCCAGTGCATCGCAGACTCCTTCAAGGTCGACCCCACCGACAAGAAAATCCTCGCAGAGGCCGTCGGCGCCCAGAACCTCTACCAAGTCTACTCCGTCTACGAGAAGCTCAAGAACGCCTCCACCCCCGCGGCGGCAGCGGGCGCCTCCGCCGGCGCAGCAGCAGCAGGCGCGGCCGACGCCGCCGCCTCGGCCTCCAAGACGGTGACCGAAGAAGATAAGAAGGAGGCCGACGCCCTCAAGTCAAAGGGCAACGCCGCAATGGCCTCAAAGGACTACCCCTCCGCCATCGCCCTCTACACCCAGGCCCTGGCCCTGAACCCCGGCAACGCCGTCTTCCTCTCCAACCGCGCGGCCGCCCACTCCGCCGCAAAGGACCACGAATCCGCCAAGGCAGACGCCGAGGCCGCCGTCGCCGTCGACCCGGCCTACACGAAAGCCTGGTCCCGCCTCGGTCTCGCCCGCTTCGCCCTCGGCGACGCAAAGGGAGCAATGGAAGCCTACGGAAAGGGCATCGAGTTCGAGGGTTCCGGCGGCAGCGAGGCCATGAAGAAGGGCTTCGAGACGGCCAAGCGACGTGTCGAGGAGATGTCGGTCGAGGAACGCGACCTGCCCCGCCAGTCACCCGGTGTCGGTGGCGGCATGGGCGGTGGCGCGGGCGGTATGCCCGACCTGAGCAGTCTGGCGAGCATGCTCGGCGGAGGCGGCGGAGCTGGCGGTGGTGCCGGAGGCATGCCCGATTTCAGCCAGATCATGAACAACCCCATGTTCGCGAGCATGGCCCAGAACCTGATGAGCAACCCCGACATGATGAACAACCTCATGAGCAACCCTCGCCTGCGCGAGATGGCTGACCGCTTCGGTGGCGGTGGCGGTATGCCTGACCTGAACTCTCTCATGTCCGATCCCAACATTGCCGACATGTAAGTGGTCTACCTGTGACAATAGCATAGAAGTCAGTCCTAACTCTTTCTAGGGCACGCAACATGATGGGTGGTGGAGGTGCACCGGGCGGTGCTCCCGGAGGAGGCGCTGGTGCTGGTGCTGGTGCTGGCCGTGGAGGCTCGGCCTAAAGCGTCGTTTCAAGAACTCATACTTGAAAGAACGTTGCCGTTGGAGAAACCAGGAAACACAGTCGAAAACCACTCCGACTTACTACTAGAATTACCCTCACAATAACGTGCACAAAACTCCTGTGCATGAATAGAACACCATTTAACGGACCCATGAGACGAGTCTCCTTGACCAAGGTTGAAGGACGTTTTTGACCATCGGCGGCAAAGTATTGTTTAGATAACTGAGCATGTTGGCCAAGCTATCGACCCTTCTTATCCATACATTCAGTCTAATCTAAGCTCAAGTATCCCCCAGTCTGTTCTAAAGCTTTTGCCCACCAATTCTAATGAAGCTGGTTCTTCGCCAATTTTGGGTTGCTTTTGATGCGTAACACAATACTCTCATGATATGAAATGTAGCCCCCCCTGTGTCTTTTTAGACAAGCCAGCTTGCGCTGACGCCATTCTCTAAACAATACCGTAGAAAGCGGCACCTAACAAGCCGTTTGTTGGGCCAAGAATAGTACATTGGACCAGTGCCAACTCGAACAAAAGAAATCTGATAATGTGCGGCGCAGCACTCATTGAGAAGCTGTTGAAAGCTAATGATGAGCGCCCTGATCGGGGGGTTTCGCATGGCCATGGCGACCACGCCCACGGCCTCCGCCTCGGTTGTATCGCTTTCTCTGACCACGATTGTTGTTGGGCTGCTGAGAATCTCGAGCGAGCGAGGATGCAGTTGAGTTAGACTGCGTGACCTCCTTGAGAGGAGATGATGACGTCGTTGATTTGGTTGTAACCGGACCGTGAGATCCCTCAGGCACATTCTCCTTGTGGCGACAGACAGGAGTGCTAGTCAAGCCGGGTGTCGGCAGCTTGTCGTTGATCAAGTCTTTGGATACGATGATGGTCATTGGGGAAGCACGAGTCTCCTGGCCCGGTGTGACGGCCTTCAACTTCAAGACCGGTGCAGATACATGGCGTACCTCCTGCAGCCGATTAGTTTCTCGCTCGGCTATGGATGGCTGTGAGGATCTTACAGCAATGACTCCATCAGCATCATCGCCACTTTGGTCCATCGCATCAGTATCGCCACAAGCTTGTCCATTGGAATCGCTCATGGCGTTGTAGCGACGGGCAGTGGGGTGAGGGGTTCTGAATAGGGGAGGCTCAAGCTTGATGACAGTGTCCACCGAGTCGTTGTCAGAGTCTTGTACCCTACTGTCGTGTCGAGCACCTAACGCCATACCGCGGTCAGGAATCTTTTCCTCGGAGCTATCATACACCATGAAGGGAACCTTACCAGAAAGAAAGCTTACTTGAGCGCGGCTGCCGGCAGAAATGGTCGTGGTGTCAACGGTGGATCGAGGGGAGGAATCGTCATCCGAAGAAGTCGCGCTCGCCCAATTCAAAACCCGCTTGGGAGTCTGTCGAATGGGCGAGACATGTGGCTTCGCGGAATTTGTGATGGGCTGGCGAGTGGGGGATGGAAAAGAAATTTTGGTGATGGGGGTCGACTTGGGCGTGAATTCGGGTGCAACGGGGTTCAATCGAGATCCCTACACAATTAGTGGTTAGAATCTGCCAAAGACGAATCTTCAGCTGACTCTACCTCTTTCTTGTGATTACCGGGAGTCTGAACAGCCTCGTTTCCCTTGCTCGCCTGAGTCGGTGTCGTGTGGGTGTCCTCAGACGCAGAAGCATCTATCTCCGATGTGCCATCGAGCGTGGACTCGTCGGTGTCACTTGCAGACGACTTCTTGTTGATGGCGGAATCGTCATCCTTGGGCTTCAGGAAGGTTTGCTTAGACCATAGGTCTGCGTACCTTCCCTGAGCGGTAACGAGGTCGGCATGATTGCCCTGCTCGACAACCTCACCATCCTCGATGACAACAATGCGATCGGCGTTCATAATGGTTGAAAGTCGATGACTGTGTCTGGTTAGCACATGGACCCGGTAGCTCAGTGGCACCGTGGCAAGGATGTGAACAATAGAGGCATGAAGAAAACGGAATACATACGCGACAATGAATGTGGTTCGTCCCTTGCAGAGCTGCATGAATGACTGCTGGATCTTCTGCTCTGTGTCGGTGTCCACTGAACTTGTCGCTTCGTCCAGAAGCACAATCTCGGGCTGCTTGAGAATTGCCCGGGCAATAGCAACACGCTGCAGCTCGCCGCCGGAAAGTTTGCTGGTTTTGGTCAGCTACTAGTCTGTTCGCAGACACTGGGATTACTCACATTCCCCTCTCACCAACTCGCGTGTTGTACGCATCGGTGAAAGTCATGATCTTATCATGAATGCAAGCAGCCTTGCAAGCTTCAAAGACCTCATCGTCAGAAGCGGTGATTCTCGCATACCGAATGTTGCTAATGATCGTGTCGTCGAAGAGCACAGGATTCTGGGGCACCAAGCCAATGCGGTCACGGAGGCTGTGCAAGTCAACGTCACGCACATCCTGCCCATCAATCAAGATGGATCCCTCGCTGGCGTCGTAGAAACGGTTGAGTAGCTTCAACATGGTGGACTTGCCGGCACCAGTAGCACCAACAAAGGCCACCGTCTGGCCGCCGGGAACAGAAAGAGAGATGCTGTTGATGATCTTCTTCTTGGAATCATAGGTGAAGCTCACATCGTTGAACTCGACGTTGCCACCAATAAGCTTCAGGGGACGGGCCCCCTTCTTGTTCACGATTGTTGGCTCCTTCTTCATGATGTCCAACAGTCGCTCGGCATCAATCAAATCGCTTCCAATCTTCTTCCCGAGGCTGGCCATGAACCGCAGTGGAGACGTGAGTTGAGCCCAGTACATCAGGAGCATTGTCAAGTCACCAGGGGTGGCCTTGCTATTTTTGATCCTGTACACAGCCAGAATCGCGCCGGCCAACAGACCACAGAGAAGAACCAAAGACTGGAATGCTTGCGCAGTAAACCACCCGAGACGTACACGCTTAGTCCAGTTGATGCGGGTGTGAATTGCGTTAGAGTAGCGCACATCTTCATATGTCGTCTGATTGAAGGATGCGACCGTATGCCAACCCGTGATTCCAGTCTGGCGTACGTAGTGCTCGGCGTACTGGGCGTTCACGTGGGCCCGTCTGCGTTCCTTCATCACAGCAATCATCTTCGTAGCGATGAACAAGAAAAGTGTGCTGGTCGCCAGGGTGATGAGACCTTCATAAGGCCCCAAGATAACCGAGAGGTAAACAATGGCAACAACCAGGTCGATCAGCATGGGAAGAGCTTGAAAACAGATAGACTCCAGGAGATCGGAAACACTTGACCCGCCATACATGGCCAGGCTGATGTCAGATGTGCTCTTCGAATCGTGGAAGTCGGCTGAGAGGTTCAAAATGTGTCGGTAAGCTGCTGTGCTCAGAGCCCCATCGGCGTAGACCTCAAGAGGCAGGTAGAGCCATTCTCGCAGAAACTCAATACCAGCGTCAGAAGCAGCGATTCTGAGCAGACCGTAGATCGCAACTCCGTACCAAGCGCTGCTGAAGTTCTTGTCTTTGAGCTCATCGACGATGATACCGAATTGACGCGGGATCAAGAGGTTGAGAGCGTTGCCGGCGAGCAGACAGAGTCCAACAAGGACAAGGCGTAATTGCAGGGATTTCTGTCCGACAGGCCAGATATAGGGGAACAAAATCTAGACTGGTGTCAGGCAAGTTCCGTATATCAGGGGTGGTTGAAGGGACGAGAAGAATCCAAAACTTACGCCGAAACCCTTAATGTACGTTAGCCAATTACCCTCTTCCTGAAGGCGCTTCTCCATCTCCTCCTGTGCCTTTCGCTGGCGTTCTGCCCAGTACGACTCTGGTGGATCACTTGTCGTTCCGTACGTAGAAGTAGAGCTCTGGCTCCCGTTTCCTGAGCTGCTCAATCGCGACTTTGGGTCATCTTGGCCGAGAAGAGACTGCCGTTCTTCGTCTGTCGATTCTTCCTGGCTAGCTCGGATACGCTGAACAACGTAGATGGAGACAATGGTAAGAAGTAGATAGTAGCGAAGACCAGCAAAGACAAGGTGAGCGATGCGGCAGTGCTCGAAAGTGCTGGAGCGTCTGATAATGAGATCTGGCACTCCAATCATGGGCTCAAAAACCAAGGAAATGAGCCACGAGCCCCAGTACGGTGTCCACACAGGGTGTTCTGTGTCGGAAAGAAAGGCCAATTGAGTACCAAAGACAAGAATGCAGGACAGCAAGCCAATAACCTCATGCTCCTGACCAATCCATTCTTGAAGGATGATGGACTGAATGGCAATGACGGCAATCTGGGCGACGTAGGTAAGGACAAAGGCAACGATAAGGTTGAGGATCCATGACCGAGGGATGAACTCTTTGCCTGGGTTATTGGCTGCCCGCAAAGTCTGAAGAGTGCACACAGCAACGGCAGAAGCAATTGCAAAATAGGTGAAGGCCAATGCCGGATAGAGGTAGTGGAGGCTATCGAGAAGCTCTTCGAGGGACGCCATTGCGGCAGATGGTGTTGAGGACGTGTGGAGCAGCCGTAGATCCGCAGGACGACCGAATACTGACTAGAGAGAGCTTGAGGGGGTGGACGGATTAGGTAGTTGATGGATTCACCAAAAATCGAGAGGCGGCTAGCTGTTGTTCCCGACAAATGAAAGTTGAAGAGATTGCGAGATGCTGGGGGGAGAGACAAGTGACGGGTGTATGATGAGAGGGATACCAGGGGAGCTTTGGCCAGGGATGGATGGATGGAGCTGTGGGTGATCTGATGTCCAGACCTCTGGGGAGCGTGCCTCAACAGGGATGGTGCAAGACGGGGAAGACGGAAAGGGCTGCCTGCTAGACGGAGTTCTGTTTCGTTTCCTTCCCAAAGTTTTAGTTTTCTATCCAGCGAAGAGGCTGCTGCTTGCAGGAGGAAGTGAGCTCAGGAAACAGGGGTGACGATGGAAGAGGAGTGCGTCGTCGTGCGTAGGGTGGACCTGTGCGGGCAGAAGTGCGTTTCGATGGTTGCTTCCAGGTGAAGTTTAGAATTAAGTTGGCGATGGAGAGGTAGGGTGGATGATGCAAGCCGGCAGGAGACCGAATGATGCAAGTCGAAGCAAGATCTAGATTGCCTTATTTTCGTCTCTAGAAAGACAGTTCAAAAGGTAACGGTGGAAAAGAGAAAGCTTGAAGAAGTGAGGTAGGTGCCGAATGTCGATATTAAAGAGTCACCACCGCGTTCCGGGGACGTGTTTGCTGCAGGTGCTTGGGAAGGAGCAGGTACCCGATCCCAGCCAGGTTCGGTGGGAAAGGGGAAAGACCGTAGGACTATCCGTAAAGTACAGGACGACAGGATAAAGAGAAAGGGGGTGGACCAAGGTAAGGTAAGGTCCCTTGCCTTATGGGAACCTAGGATCAAGAAAGTGCAAGTGCAATACCTATGATTGAACCTTCTTCTTGTTCTTTGCAGTTCCAGGCGTGCAGGTGTGCCAGGTTCCTTCTGTTGGTGTGAGAGAATGTAGATGCGTGCCGGGTGCGTCGAGTTGATGCAAGGCAGCTGAGCACTGTCGTCTAAGCGGAGGGAACGTGAATCAACTGCTCCAGCTGGGGCGAGAACGTCTCAGAAAGAGGGAGGAACTAACTGGCTGGTAACTGCAGGGTTCAGGTACCAGATCGTCTCTTTCCCTTTTTCGGTTCACCGTTTTGGTGAGGAAGGGCTCCGTGAAGTTTGAAGGTAAGAAGGCAAGGTAGGTACTTTCGCAGAAGAGGGAAACAGCTTTGGGCTCAGCAGTCTGGTGCACACCTTCCTCTACACCTTCGGTCTGTTGGTAAAAGGAAGGTAACGTGTAGTCAAGGTACCTTGCAGAAAGGGCAGGAACTGGGAAGCGTATCTGTGGAAACTTGAAGGGCAGGCACAGAGTCGTTGTACGTCAGCCAGTCGGCTCCTTCCTCTCCCTGAAACCTGCACAGGCAAGGCAGGTAGGTACCTCGAAAATTCTCTCCCGAGATGTAATGGCCCAGCCAAGTCGCGCAGGCGTGGGGGGAATTGGCGGGGGAAATGGGCAAATGCGTGATGCAAATCTCCAAGCAACACACTCAGGTCTCTCCCGTAGTTTATTTGCTGCTCGCCGTGCGTTGGTGCTCAGTAAGCTAAGGTAACAGTTGGCGCTGGGTGCTGAGGTGCTGTTCCTGTTGCTGACACTGCCGCTGCTGCTTGCTGAGAGCTTGCAAGATGCTTGTGTGGCGGCCGGAGCCGAAAATCGAGCAGAGTCTTTCGTGTAACACCAAACTGGACACGACACTCCCAAACCCGGGATGACAGGGACAGGGACGACGCGTCTCCAACTCTGCAGGAACTTCTCCTTGAGTCTCGCTCCCTCGTCTCAATTCGCCTCTTTCTTGTCGTCTATTTTGCGTTGCCTCAAACCTAAGGCAATTTATGCTGGAACTCCGGACGGTCTTGTCCACAGGCTTCTCTGGTCGTCTCACTCTGTGCCGTTTGACAAGCCGCCACCAAGGACAACGAAGAACGACCTTGGACAGCTATGCAATCGAGCTCGAGTACGCTGCGATATAGGATTGTGACCCTTCTGAATTTAGTCGAATGCCGGAGGTGGTAGAGCTTTCGCTGGCTGAAGACGAAGCACAGAAGTGACGGAGACAATAAGAGAACGAAGGTCTCGAGGGCAGAAGTTCGTGTTACCAAGCGCGGTGCTACGCTTCTCAGACCCCGGTCACCGTGTGTCCGTGACAGGCGAGATACCCGGCAATCAATTACACGCTGTCGATATCGCTGTAGCCTCCCGGTTGATGTTTGTTTCACTGGCTGATGATGGGTTTGTCGCTGATGTCGTTTGGCTTGATGCTGTCCAATGTCTAATGAATGAAAGAGAACAGGTAACGAATGAACACAGACGCTTTGCCTCGCGTGCGACCAGCTCGATAGTAGATATTTAGATCAACTGTTGAGGTCTCTGTCTTGACTCAGATACCCATCAAGGTTCCAGATGTTGCAAACACCTGGAATGAGACGCAAGAAAGGGGTGGATACACCAAGCTCCAGATGCCCAGGCCAACGAACCGGTTGGTTTGCTTGTCCAACCTTCGCACCCTGTCACGACCTGTCTGTCTGTTTCTCAACGCCGGCCAGGTGATGCCCCAAGCAACAACGAGACCGGTGTAGTGCGCTGGAAACGGCTTCACTCGTGCAAGCCAGCGTCGAATGATGGCGCGAGCGTATTCGCGGATCCGTGGGGATTTCGAAGGAAATGGGCCCCAGCTCAGCATCATTTCTTGCGGACGGGAGTTGCGGATCTTTAAACCATGTCGACTGCTCCGCCTGCCTCGGCCCATGATGCCTGGAGAGGCTCCCACCAATATCATGCACATTTGTTGCACAAGCCGCATTCCTAATTCATCATCTTCACTCACCGGACGGGTTGCCTGGATTCATAAGCAAGAGGCGACGGCGAGCCCTGAAGGCTCCAGTCCTGACAAGAGCGCTTCGTATCTGACAGTCAATGGCGCTCGCCGAATCGCTGGCCATCGTATTCACAGCCATGGGGCGCAAGGAACTCCGGCAAAGTCGCCATCCAGTTATGTCTGCTTTTCCACCGGCTACGCAGCGGACTTCGCTCTGGCCGACGGCATTCCCAGTCAAACGGATGGATGTGGCATCCGTCACCATGCCCATTGGCTTTCACACGAGAGTCACGAGATTACAAGTTGCTTCTCCTTCCATGCAATGCGATATCTCATCTGACTCACAAGGCTACGGCTCGGCCGACGCTGCTTGAGTGAGTGTGGTTGTTCCGAACTTGGTGACGAGATGGATGCGTCGTTCTGCGTTCAGCAAACCGTAATAGAGACCTTGCATGTTCTTGTGCACCATCACACAGGAGGACCCCAAACGACGATTGGTGTGGGAATCCCGAATCCTGGATTACCAAGATCCCCAGGTTCTCCCAGACGTGCGTGCAGCCTGCATATGCAGCATGCACACGGCTAAGGTACTACTATGTACAGATAGTTAAGTCCCCAGCACAAAGCCTTGCTCTCGTGAGCATCTCCGGCTATTGGGAATCCTGTCTCGGTGACATGGCAGCACTCCCCAGGGGCACATTATCCAGATGCATCAGCAAATTTGGTCACGTCTCGCAGGTGCCTCATTTCTGCCTGCCTACGGATGCTTTCCTGCAGGTGGCACCATCACCAAGTCATCCGCTGATTTCTATCCAGGCAATGCAAGCCAAACATCTACCGACCTTTGATGTAAAGGCTATCCGGAGGCCTGAAAGAGCCGTAGCGCCTCAGCTCGGTGTTGACAACAACCTATCACGATTCTAGTCGGTAATCAATATCGAAAGCCACAGCACAGGGGGCAGAGCGGCTCGGATCCCCGGTGCTCGCTGAGCGCACGACCCACTGCCCCCTTGTTGATATGCAAGGCACTGCCTGTCACTCCCCATCGACGGAATACCTACCTCAAGCCTCAAGGTCCTCAACTGATCAGGAATGCACCTCAGATCGCCAACCAGCCAGTGTTACCGTTGGCAACTTTGTTTGACTGGTTCGAGACCGCTAGCACCGCTTGTCAGGCTAAGGTGAACTATGTAAAATGAGTCTATGAATGGTAAATTACTGCGCACTTCCCACCATTAGCCAATCGTCTCCATGATGCTTACACACGGTACGTACCGCGCTGTTGGAGCTCACCATTCCGTAGTGCTTCGGAGCTTGAGCCTGGCGTCCGGATAGCTTCCGCCATCCCGCTGACAGCACGTCCCGGCCCCCAAATATCAACCTTCACCAGAACAACCGTCCGCGTTGCAAAAACGTTGTGGCTGGCACTGGCAACCAACTTGTCGGGCGGTTTCTCGACGCCATGCTTTTTGCAGTCGTTGGACGGTAGACCTGGCCTGGCCATCCATCTCTCGACCGTCCATCCCGGGTATTGGATCTGAGCTGTCTCACCGCTTGTGATCTCTTGGTGGTATGAAAAGCAATATCTCGCATTACCCCTGGCAGGATTGCATGGGCATCCTGCTGCACCTTTGCTTACTAGCGCCCCATCTCCAGCGACATGTTGGGGTTTGATGAGCCCAATCTGGATTCTCCTAAACTGGGCATTCAATTTTCTGCGTCCATGTAGCTAGCCACCGAGACCTAGTTGCCGAGGCAGAAATTCAACGTTGTTTGACATTTGCAGGCCAACACCACATTTCCAGATAGACACATTCGCAACCCAGACTTGACCGGAAGATGGATATTGCTCTCTTAAGTTCATTTCGCCGACAATCGCAAACTTCCTTCCTACTCATCAATCATAATGAGCACCGACCGTCAAACGTTCAGCGACTGCCACAGCTTCCTAGGCGCCTATTCTAGGCTCCGTTATTCAACTCCTGGCCGACAATGCTGGTCCCCAGTGGGGCACACAAACATTGACAAAAAAGCAGGCCGAGAGCCGATGGGCAAAAAAAGTATTTGATGTCAATCGCTGACGGGAATTGAGCCCGACGTGGCTGGAATGTGTTAGCTGCGAAGCTCATGCCTCGATGAGAGCTTGCAAGCACTTACGGGTCGAACCCACAACCTTGAGATTAAGAGTCTCACGCTCTACCGATTGAGCTAGCCGGGCGAACGGCTTCATGGTTGATGGACGAGGCGAAGACCGGGACTCGTCTTGTTGCGATGTGGTGGATTTGTCGTCCCCAACCCATCTTCGTGACGACGATGGTCGATGGGGGACCACTGATCAGTGAAGGCGCCCTTCCGTCGGAAACGATGTGCGGGAACCTGTGCGCAGGATCCATCCGCAGTTAACTCACTTCCTTTTCCTAGGGCTGAGGGTGTGGGCTAGGTGAGCTAGGTAAGCCAGATGTTTGAGACACCACATGCCAGCGTCGCACAGAGTGATGTGTGGCTGGATGTTTGATGACTGGCGTGGGAGAAATTCTACGAGGATCGTGTGATTTGAGTTTAGAAACCCGATAGCTCCTTGGGGATCTTGTGGTCGCTGCGGGAACGTGGCATCGGGGGCTGCCCTTTGCTTGGTCTAGCTTTGCAGCGTTTTGCTTTTGCAAGCCGTTTTCCAAGGGGGTTGGAAGAATTGTGTCTTGGTGTTCTTGATGGCGCGGCAAGAGAAGCCAAGCGGAAGGCCGAGGCTGGGCTGGGCTGTGCCAGGTGGGACTGCAGACCGATTCAAAAGCATCACCATCTGGGCGGTACCGCAAAGCGAGGCTCGCCGAGATATAAGGACTACAGTCCCTTAGAGATAGGGGCGTCTAGTGGCATCACGTTTCTCCGGATCTTACTCCGCTGATTGCAAGAAGGGACGAAGAGTACAGAATCACGACTAGGCAGAACAACATGGCAGCACGCGCTACGGAGAAGTAAGTGTGCCCAGGTAACGTCTTCTTGATGAAAGCCTTTAAAGCCATCTATGTATTGTGAAGAGTCCTGGTTTTCTTCCCTTGAAAACGAAAACGAAAACAAACGTGGGGTATGGTAGGTCCTGGTACCCTTTCCCTTGCCCTCCCTGCCCAAACGCGATATGCTGTCCGAGTCGTAAGAGACGTGAGGTGTCGAGGGTCATGTGAAACCGAGAGCCCATAGCATAACTTTTCCTCCTCGGGCTTTCCGTGTCGAAGTGATGAAGTCGAAAGAGTGGGGAAACCAGACGCGAGTTGTCGACAGGTGTATGTGAAGTCGTACTAGCGGTGCCGTGTTTAGGGGTATAATGAGGGTATGATCGTTCCTATCAGTCGTTTGCCAGACGTCCGTTATGATGTGACCGATTCCCATTCCCAAAGTTCCACTCAAGCCTCCTTCCTGTAACGAAATCCCATGAACCATCTGAAAAAGCTGAGTAAGTGGAAAAAGTCCTAAATGCAAACAAAAGGAAGACCGACGTGAAAGGTCGAATGGTGAGTGACGTCCTGATAGCGGTGCCGTATGTAGAGGTATGGCGATGGTGTGATCTTTCCCATCAGTCGTTTGCCAGACGTCTGTTGTGATATGACCAGTTCCCGAACTCCAAAGTTCCAGTTAAGCCTCCCCGAACCGAGTATCCCATGAATCAAAAGAAAAAGCCGAAAAGTCCTGAATGCAAACGAAGAGAAGATGGACGTGAAAGGTTGACGGGTGTAGGGGAACCGGATACGTGCTGCCGTAGGTAACGGAGCATGGTCTCGCTCCACCAGTCGTCATAGTGCCGTCCATTGTGATGTGATCAATCCCAACAAATCAACCAGCCTCCGGAAAACCACTGTCGTAACCATCCGAAGAGTCCCATCGCAGACCACAGGAAGAGCGAAATTGGCAAAACCTTGTCCTTGAAAGCGACCACAGTCAGAATCATCAATGGCTTCGCGTCGTGGTATCAGTCGGATGAGTTATGTCCCAAACCACCGAGAAACCAGCAATCCCCCCTCTGGGAAAGAAAGCTATGGTTCGCGATTCGTGACTGGATCTACCGGGGTGGCTCATAGACGCCAATGTCGGCAGGGAAGCCTGTGAACACGCTGTACGTGTTGTGGTGAGCCAAGGCGATCCGAAGATGCTCTTGGTAGGTAATCGGTCCGAAAACGGGACGAGAGCCGGGTGAGGGCGAGCGGCGCGGGTATGGGATGAGGGGTCCTGCTCCGGAGTTGCGGGCGCGGTCGATCTCCTCTTCGGTGAGGGGGGCAGGGGAGGGCAGACGGGTGCCGTAGGGCAGCTGGCGGAGGCGGCCGGCGGGGTCCTGGTTATATATGTGTTAGTATACCCTTTGCCAAAGAGAGGCTGGCGAGAAGGGGGGTACAAATACTCACGATCCAAGAGGGATCGGTGCCGATTCCACGGCGCGACCGAGTCGCCTGGGCGCTCATCTCTGCCGCGGAGAATCCTCCGGGGTGGGAGACAGTCCAGCGGCGAGGGCCTTCCTAGGGCTCTCGGCCAGCCAGACTGTCTCCCCAAGGCTCGTCGTCGGAGCCCTGGCCCCCACCTGAGGCGCGACGGGCCGCTTCTGCGCGCTTGAAAGCCGCGCTGCGGTCCGTCGCGGCCCCAGGTATGTCGATGGGGGCCGTCTTGGTGGTGGTGGTGGTGGGATTCTTGGAGGAGGAGGCCATCTTTATAGTTATAGTTGTCTAGAGTAGAGTAAAATAAGTGGTTAGTATTTCCCTTCTTCGGTTCGTTCGCTCGTATTCGTGGACGAATGTGATATAAGTGTGAAGAACTTACTGGTAGTAGAAGAAGTAATGGTGGAGGTGAGGAAAGAAAGAAAAGAGAGAGAAAAAGAAGAAGAAGAAGAGAAAGAGAAATGAAGGATCTCACCAAGGGAGGTAGAAAGGATATTCCAGACGTGGGGCCCTTGCGATAGCCTCATTAGGGCCTTGAACAAGAGCAGATCGCCTTTGCCCTACTGCGGCTTGACATAGGGCAGAGTGAAGATGCGGCTGAGGTGGGTGTGTGGTCTTGGGTGGCATCACATCGCCGTGGCGATGTGAAGACTGTCATACTGTCAGAGGCGGGAGCAAGGCACTCGGGCTAACGAATAGTAGAAGAGCTTTGAACTGTGTTGAAAGACAAGACGGGAAAAGACGACTTTGGAAAGGTGAGAGAGGCGGTGTTGGGGATAGCTTCAATTGCAGAGTTTCTGCCTCTGGCCCTAATCATGCTAGTGGTATCTTCAAAATACAGAGTCATATCCATACCAGACTTCAGAGTATGTTCTTGGTCTGCTCCTCCTTCAAGCGCTTATGCTCCTGGAACTTCCGCTCATGCGCAGCCACAGCAGCCTTCCCAATCTCCTCGTGATGCTTGAGGATGAACTTCTCGGGCTGGTCCTTAATCATCTGACCCATGCCATCCCTGAATTCCTCGTTCTCCTCTGGCTTGACACCATATGATAGGTCACCGTCAATGATGATCTTCTTAAACGCCTTGTTCAGCAAGCCGCGGTACTGGCCGTCCTTAGCATCAGTCCCGGGGACCAATCTTTGGCAGACTTCCTTGATCTTTGCCCGAACCCTGTCCTCCCCGAGGCTTATGATGAGCTGCATGCATTGGCGTGACATCATGGGCTGAAAGTTGCCCCAAATCGCAAAAGCTTGTTGGTGAACGTCCCAGTAGTATAGATCGGGTCGTCCCGCGTAACGTCCCTCTTCTCGGCAGCGTGGGAGGAACTCGTCAAAATATTGGCGGAAGGCGGGCCGTTTTATCAAGCGCTGCCTGTTCTTACTCTTGAGCTTCTTCGTCGCGGGCTCTCCCGCGGTGCCAGTGTCTGTCTTGTTGTTATCCTTGCCGTCTGACTCCTTGGCCTCCATGATCATTTCCGGGTTCGTTGGGTCGGGGTTGTTGTGCCGGCCGTAATTGGTCTCGATGCAAAAGAACCGACAGGATGCAATGTACTCGTACATCTCGTCTCGAGTCGCGAAGGGCTCCGAGAACCTTTCCACATTGAGGCCCAAAAATACGAGTACCTCGGCAGGGTCCCTCGAGACATGCACCTTGGGCCACTTCTTGCTGTATCTCTCGTATCTTTCAATATCGTTGTTTCGTAGTGACATGGAGTAGTCGTCCACAGTCAACCCGCGTGGTTGAAGAATGGTCTGCATGATGATCCAAAGATCGCCGTGGGCGTGCTTGAATAGAATCCATTGTAGTTGCTGAAGTGAACTGCAGATGGTTATGTCGACTTGGATAAACCGCTTCGGTTCATCTGCATCCATCTCCTTATCTGTCACCGGCCATGGGACGGCATAGTTGTCGCCCCCGGAATTGTAGATGGAGCGCTTGGCACCGAGGGCGGCAAAGATGGCCTTGCGTGCCTCGTCTTTAGACATGATTGAATGGCCCGGTGTTCTTTCCTGTCCCTCGCCATAGTCGTTGGCCATCTCGAACCACGCTTCGTCATCTTCCCGTTCTTCTTGTCGTCTAGGAGTTGGCTTTGGTGCTGTCTTCTCACCGCAATTCCCAACGAAAGATGCTCTCTCCCAGGCGACTAGGATGTCGATGTCTCCATAGTCTTGCTTCTCGGGTCCTTCGATAGGGCTAGCTACACAGAGGTACAGCTCCCGCAATGCATCGAAACACCCGGTCTTGGCTCGTTTGTACACTGTGGCGGGCATTCGTGGGGTGTCTAGAGGATCATCCCCAGATGCGAAGGCAGAGCCTCCCATTGCGACAATGGCGGGCCAGATGGCCAGAGAAAGTTTGATCTAGTCTGCACTACTTAGCCTCCATTCATAGCGAAAGGTGCGATACTCATACCTTGGCTAGCGTCGCTGTTTGTAGGTGAACTTTGGGCAATGAGCGCGAGAAGTAGTATCAGAAAACAACCACAATAGGATGGCTAAGGTGTTGGAATCCTTGAACGATACTCCATAAGAAGCTCGAACAGAGTTGCGTTGATATAACTTGGGGATGCCAATGCTTTAGACAGCGAGCAACTCGGGCGACTGGAAATGACGGTGCTTGGACTTGGATGACTCAATCGGAGGCGGCTGACTCAACAGCTACCTTAGTCCACAGAGGTACCTGGCTTCCAAAGGGTCAACGCGGAAGTAGTCCCAAGAAGGAGAGGTAGTCTGCTACTGGGTGGTTGCGGCTTCATAAGTTGAGTGACATACAGAGATAGCCCGCTTCGAGATTGTTCTTCCATTTCATCGAGGCAAGCACTGGGAAGGATGTGGAGGGGTCGTGCTCCCCTCACTGTGTGAAGTGACGATGGTCGAGATGTACACACAGTGACATCGGCTCCCTTCGGGTACGTACCCCGAGCAACGTTCTATCCTCCCTGCTCTCGTAGAATAAGTCAAAGGAATGAAAGAAGCATGGAGGAAGGCCTCTAGGAGCGCAATAAAGAACTAGCGCTGTCTGCCGAGTTCCATAACCGCTTCGGAGGTTGGTTCCTTGTATCTCATTCAAATTTCTGGGGGCCGGACAGTGCACTTTCGGACCCTCAACAAGCAAAGCAGTCGTCTTTTAGTCTACTCAACTGACAATGATCTGACCTAATGAATCGGCAGAGCTACACATATTGGGTCATTTGATTCCTGGCAGAATCCCGATGCAGTCTGCCAGTGTTACGTCTCCTAAGTTGAATATTGAGCGATTTTCTACATCTCCAGCTCGTAAGACCCTGAGTGTTTTACAGGAAGCAGCAACCCAGGCAGCAGGGAGCAAGCGGCTTATTGAAGCTATGCTCTTTCTCTCAGAAGTGTTGCAGTGTTTTCTTTTGTCTCAAGGATCCTCAGTGATTCAATAGTGTCCAGTCCGTTGCATTCTTCTTTTCATTCAGGACTACACAAAGGCGGTTCCTGAGAGTGTCCGGAGCCTACCGGAGATCACTTCGGCGACAAGTGGGGCCAACCCGGAAGGCTACGGCACCCTATCCGACCACTTTCCATGGGTAATTGTGACTTCACACCTCCCACGCCTTGTGCCTTGAATAGGGAAAAGATCAAAAAAATTCACTTATCCACGCCCTCAACGCTCTTTTTGGACCTCTTTCCCTTTGTAGGGCTTCTGACCTTGCCTACGTCGCTTGTTGTCTTTCAACACAGCATTGTAAGGCAGGTACTCACTCTTGTTTCGTCAACATCCACCTTCTTCTCTTTTCATCTCCCACAAACAACACCCTAGGGTAGAGGGAAATCCCACGAAACAACCCGTTTCAACACAATATTCCCTCTGCTTCCTCTTCTCAGCATCATCTACTGTGGAGTCGGATCTCTACTGCCGATCCGCGCCGTGGTTGCCATCTCTCTACATACCCGAATTAGCTAGTTCACACCAAACTACAGTTCAGACGCTCGAACTATCGCTCGCAATGGAGAAGGTCATCGACTACCGCATTACCTCGCGCGCGATGGTCGAGGATCACAACAAGAAAGCTGTTGCGGCTGGCGACAGCAAAAAGATCCTTGACATGTAAGTTGACCCAATCCTATGCCTGCGCGCTTTCTGACATACCTGTGATAGCTCCGAAGATGAGTTCGTCCACGTCTACTGTGGAGACATCATCTTCGTTGTCTTCCGCGAGGTCATCACCGCTGGATCCTTGTACTTCGATGCTTGTCTCCTCGGCTTCTTCAAGGAGTCCTACAACCAGGAGATCTTCTTCGATGACATTGATTCCAAGGCTCTCAAACTCTACCTTCAACTCACTCACGGCTGGTACTTTGAGATAAAGTCTTTCGGTAGCAAGGTCGTTCCCTTCTCTCTATTCGATGATCTCGTCAACGCCAATGACCCTGAGGCCTTCAAGCGAGCTCACCTGGAGATCCCCAAAATCAAGCTCAAGACCATGGCTCAGGTCTGCATTCTCTGCGATCGTTTCCTTCACCGCTCGCTTCTCTGCATTGTCAGACACATGTTTATGACCTTGCTGGCCCGTACCAAGCAGAACTGGAACACCCTCAAGTACGAGGATTCCGACTGGAACATGAAGTACCACGTCGACTTCATGCTCGACTACATGGCTGCCTTCGACCTCTTCTCTACCGGTCACGATGATGAGCACCTCATCAGAGATGCTATCTCGGAGAGCTTCTACTGGTTCACCAGACACACCCCATCCCTCGTCCAGCATTTCTGGAACATAATGAGCCCCAAGTTCATTGCAGAGTGGAATGTCTCTCGCCACGTTGTCTGGGATCCGGAGTCGGAGATCATCATCGGTCGCGAGTGGGTCAGATTTGACCACGCCAAGAAGCTTTTCATCACCGATCAGCTCGTCTTCGAGAACTCAACCAAGCAACAGAAGGACATCAGAAACGGCCGCGTCGACAACATGTGCTCAATTGCTGACCGCATCAAGCTGTTCCCTTTCGTTGAGGAGCATGAAGACAACCGCACCCGCCTCGCCCGTCTCCGCGCTATCGTCGAGCAGGTTCAGCACAAGAACACCACTCAGTACCGCACCTTCATCCCCGGCGCCAAGATTCACCCGGTCACTGGTCAGAACGACCTCGGACAGCGTGCTACTTCTAAGAAGCAGGGCAAGAACAAGGCCAATCATGCTGGAAGTGGCTTGGGCGGAGAAGGCCGTGATCGCGATAACATGGTTAAGATTCAACGCAATCATAAGGCTGGCAACCGTCAGCCGAAGCGTGTCCAGGCCCAGCGCGGTGACGATGTCGCTGATGCTACCCGCGAGAATACTCACAGCCATGCCGGTGGTGTTGGTCGAGCTCAGGGCGGCGGACGTGGTCAGACTAATGGCCGCGGTCGTGGTGGCGGTCGTGGTAGCGGTCGAGACAACGGCGGTGCTCAGGGTCACGCTCAGAACCACATTCAGGACCGTGATCAGGTTCATCTTGAAGGTCAGGCCCAGGGCCGTGGCGGTGGTCGTGGCAAGAACCGCGGTCATGTTCATGCTCATGATCATGCTCAAGATACTGCTCAGAACCCTGCTCAGCGTCACGCTCAAGGTCGTGGCGGCGGGCGTACCAAGACTCATGGCCGTAAAGAACGTCGCGCCCACAAGACTCAGGATAACTCTTGAAGGGTGATCTAGTCTAAGTACGTCGTGGGCGAAGATCTCGGCATCTTCGGTTCTCATCCCAGCCATTTCATGCTAGAAGCTCCAAACATGAGTACTAACATGAGGTGTGATGAGCAGTTTTGTGGTTTCAGGGTTTTGTTCACCAGGTTCGGGACAATCAAAAGTTTTGTGTTTTCTTTGGAATGAGCTAGAGGCTCTGACTTTCATTCATTCAGGCTGATCCAGGAGGATCCGGGGGTTGAACGGTTCGAGGTCATGGCCTGGGTATTGTACGATAGGAAAAGAACAGCAAATAGCATAACATCATGTTATAACCATTGATGTCCATTCGCAATATGTGACTGATGACGGTGGCATGATTTGTCATGGGCCAAGACATCGAGGAACGGGCTTTTAGGCATTCACTGACAAGAAACTTGCTCTGGCTTCTGCACATCAATTCCCCGCCCGCCAATATCGTCTCATCTTCCGAAGAATGCCTCTGATATCACCGGTTAGGGCTGGATCAATTGGCAGGCGGATGTCTTAAACGCCCCATCAATAGGGGTTTTAAAGGGGGCTCAATCGACATGCCCAGACTTCCTCGGCACTACCGGCGCGCGCTTGGCGGCTGTGTTTGTCTTATTGACAAAAGTAACGAAAGCGAAGATCCCAGATCCATGACATTTCGTTGCTGCACACTCTCCACAATTCGGGTGAACCGCTAGCCTGGGATTTGACAACGAGAATAGAGTTTACCACGTAAATGAACCCACGATGGACTGCTCCGGAACCCTTGATTGCTTCGAGGGGCACGCCAGAAAGGAGCGTGAATCTTGGCAATCAAAGTTTAATAAACATGACAAGTGGACACGGACAATGACGACAATCCAGCGTTAAATAAGCGACGTGCCCAGCCATTTGGGATTCATACACCATCCCGCGATCCCGCTGCTGATCCAACCTTCGTCACTCGTTTCCTCACACCAGCCATCCATCTCACCCGTTCACCCGCCAGCAGTCATGCACATCCCCGTCGCTTTCCGCGCCCTGGCCTCCGCGGCCCTCTTCACGCCCTGGGACAAGAGCCAATGGATCGCCTCCGACGACACGGTCCGCAACGGCGCGAGTCATTCCACCCTCGACATCATCGAAGCCGGCGCGGCCGGCAACCCGTTCGCGCAGTCAATTGCAAACTTCCACGGCAACCTCGACTACGCGACGCTCGGCGGCGCGGGCTTCGCGTCCCAGCGCACCGTCGACGACTGGCCGAGCCTCGACATCTCGGCGTACGACACCATCACCCTCGAGATCCCGTTCACGGACGGCAAGAAGTATACGTTCAATCTGAAGGATACGGTGCCGCCACCCGTGAATGGCGTGGAGCAGTCTGGCGTCAGCTGGGAGTTTGACTTCCAGATCCCGGCGGTGAATCACACGGACGGCGCGGTCGAGAAGGTGGTGATGCCGTTTAGCGCGTTTGTGCCTACTTTCCGCGGACGGGTTCAGAATGATACTGCGCCGCTGAATTTGACGAGCATTAAGAGGGTCAACTTCATGATTCGAAGGTTAGTGAAGTCTGTTTCTTGCGAATGTGCGGGTTGGGGCTAACATTGTCATAGTTTCTTTGCTGAGCAGGATGGGGATTTCGAGCTGCACATCAAGTCTGTGATTGCTTCGAGGGAGGGAAGCAAGTAGATCATGATTCATCACCAGCGATTAATACCATCCCAAGCGAAACTCCGCAAACATTCTTGAGGCTCCTCTGGGAAGTGATGAGTCTTAGAGTCTAGACTCAAAGGTCCGGGCACTGGTTTTCGAAAGTCCCATTTGATCGGTTACACCGCTGAAAACTCTCACAAACATTTTTGGCCCCGCTCTCTCGTCGTCTGATATCTCGTTATAAGCTGCCTCAAGCACCCTGTGAGCGGTCGGAGTCGCACTCCACAACTCGGTGCTTTCCGATATGCGGAGATTTTGGCAGCCTTCTCTCTGATATTTTTTCGCAACAGCCCCATCCTGCTTGGTATCGCGACCATGAAAAGCGTCAGTATCACTTCCCGAACTGGACTAAAATTGGGGCATTGGAGGCGGCCGCCCCGACCGCCCGATGGTCCATTTTCCACATTGTGACCCAGTCTTACGGCCCGCAGGAGAGCACCGACCAAGTCTCTCATGAATCCGCCAAATAACACGCTTAAAATCCAATCATTGGAGGTCACATCGTCTCGCTTTTAGATAGGGACTTTGGTTCATGATAATTAGTATCCTTCATGGGTCGTTCCTCCAAGTTCTATATATCCAGGCCCGCTTTCCCTGCATGTGACAGTTCGCCGACCGCATGCTGATCTTTGTCGGTTAGTACTCCCGAAAGCTAAGTGGACTCAAGCTTCTGCCCTGCTAGGTTTCTTTCCGCGACCTTCCTATTCTTCTCTACGGCACTTGACATGTAGCATTCTTCACTCAGACTAAGCTTTGAAGGAACAGAGTAGACACTGCCATTCAGACATTCATGTGGATAGAAGGCTATACTGAAGATATATCCTGAAGTGGATTGCTGCCTCGACATCCTCGCAGGGTAACAACTCCATCATTGTCTGGGAGAACTTGTGACGACGTGATCTCGGGTCTTCCATGCATTTGAAGAGGCAAAATGTGCACTTAAGCCTGTGCATACCTGTCCACTGATGGCGAGGCTCACATAACGCCGTTGTTGTCTGGAAGGCCTGGTTATCCTCGAACGAATGGTCGAGAACTGTTGCGATAGGCCATCGCGAAGAATAGTCGTGCATTACCTACAAGGCTGAGCCGACATGACCGAGACCCCTGTTTTCAGTGAGCTTACATGTAACCTTACTTCAAGCTCTGTGGAGAATACATATCGGTTGAGGCTTTTGAAAAGGACTTTGGTCAAGCATGCAGCTCCGCCCAGACCCGTCTCGAGACTTGTCCCAAAAGAAAGGCTTCACCGAAGAGTTATCCGTCTGCTCTCACAATTAGCTATAAAAGAGCAAAGCCATTCCCAATGTCTAGATTTCTACTCTCAGCACTAGCATTCATCTCATCAAGACTCAAGCTCAGAGCCCGCTCAATTCTTCAAGATGGTCAACGTTGCCCTCTCTACCCTGGCTGTCTTGGCCGCGGCTCCCTTCATTGGAGCCGTCCCCACCGCGACCCAGTCTGATGCCGCGGAAGTATTCTCCTTCGCCAAGTGGGTCGATGGCATTATTGCCAACCCCGAAGGAGACAACTTGACTCCCAGCCAGGCTGTCGAGGCCTGGAGAGAATCTGTCAACGCCACCGAGTCTGACGGCACCACTTCGACCAACAGCCTTCTCCAGAAGCGCGTCACTTGCAACACTGTTGCCGGCACTGAAGCCTCCGTATGTCCCTTTCTCTCTTGCAGCACCCTGGCTTGATAGGATCGAGACCGCTGACATAGATCCGAACCAGGTCCCTGACGCGGTATCTTGCATCAACGACCTTGCCCGTAAGGGTAGCCAGGCATGCGTTGTTTCGTCTGTCTCTGTCTTCTGTCTCCTTGGCAATGCTCAAATCACCGGTGTCAAGGGAGGCACTAACGCGGCCTCTACTTCTTCAGCTTGGTGAGAACTGGCCCCTGATCTCTTAATTGTGTGACATCAGATACATAATGCTGATACCTCTGCCCCAGTAACGACGTTGCCCGTGCCGGCGGTCTTATTATGGACAGCTGCACTCGTGCGGACAACACTGTCCAGGGCCAAGAGTATGCGTGGGGCAACGGCAATCTGCTGGTGCACATCCGAAGGCCCGGTTTGTAGATGGCTATGGCATGCGCTCTCGAGATAGAGAGAGAAGATCACGCGAGAGAGTTATGGAACCGTGGAGGGTTCTGCGAGAGCAGTGTCTATCCGCCTCCAGTTCAATGGTAAACACATAATAATAGTCTAAGTCGCACGTCCGTCTACAGTGTGAGATTCGATGGACGGCCCGTAATGAAGGTACTTGAAATAAAAAAGCATCTAGATAAAATCACTACGAATAACTACCTACACAACCAGGGAAAGATCAAATGAAACGATAATTAGGCCTAGCTGTGACTCCCCGGACTAGTGAATGTCTGGGAGGTTGATCCAGGTTTTGAGACCATGTATGACGGCCAGAAATCTTCGGTGGTCGCACCTTCCATACACACAAACTCGTCCCCGTAGCCCCCATCCCAGTTCTGAAAGTCCACGCCTGGCCAATCGAAAGTGTCCCCAGCTGGTAGATCCGAGACGATGGGGGGTTGATGACCTCCAGTGGAGATGGGAGGCCCATTCTGCATCAACACGCCAGGTGCTGGACAAGTCTGGACATGTTAGTACTTACAGAATAACCTTTGGCAAAACTCACCTTCTGGGTAACATTTGGCGTGGGGGCTCGCTCAACTTTAGGTGCAATCAGTCGTTCGCGGCCAATCTTCATTGTTGTGTAAGTATGAGGATCACAGCGTGAACCCGATGCAAGAACTTACTGAAGAGGACTTCAAACCAGTTGATGTACTATTGTATATCACAGGTGCGCCCTGGGGCGAAGATTGTAGTGTGACAATTACACCCGGCGACTCGCCATCATCGAAAACGTCGTCGACTTGACTGTGAATCACCGAAACAGCAGCCTTGCCCTTCATGGGTGTTGACATCTGCATCATATTGTTGTTTCCCACCATCTTGTAACGCTCATAGTCAGCATACTTGGAGCCTTGGAGAAGAACTTTCGTCCCTCTATGTAGGATCTCCTGAATGGTCTGTAATGACAGACCAGAACCTTGTGGTATAAAAGCGAAGATGTCTTCGGCAGTCTTCAGGACGAAAGTCTCACATCCCTCAGCGGCTATGTCGTGGTGTTCTATCACAGGATCAAAAGCTATAATAACCGTCGTCAGCAGCTGTCTACGTAATAATGCTAGTGCCACACACTTTGCGAAGGTATCTCTTCATCATCGGGAAAAAGCAGATTCCACAATTGCCCCCAAGTTTGAATTTTGCAGCCGGCAGCACGACTTTTAAGAGACTCATCTTTGAGACTGTCCACGCCATCTTCGGGATCTCTTGGTTCGGAATTAGGATTTAACTGTCGGTTGCGAAGACAAACTTCAGGCGGGTGGTCTCCAGCCGTTCGCGGTTGCCCACAGTAAGTACACCACTGGTTCCCGTGCTCAGCGCTAATATGTCTCCTATGTGATTGTGCCGAGTCAGGCCTTGTCCAAAGATAGCAACGTGGAAGAAAACATCCAATGTTCGGAATCAGCTGTGGGAGTATTGCAAGAACATTGGAACTTACTTTAATTCTGCCATTTGCTTGTAGGGCTTATTGGCACAAGCATCGAAATCCCGGGCGTTGAATCTCCAGGGGTTGCGTTTTCTAAAGGGACAGCTGAAACCCCCTGGACGCCCGATCTTTCGTCTCTTGCTGCGTCCTCTTCTTGTTGGGCCCTGGTCTTGACCAGCATTCTCGTCCATCTCGTCGTGCCCATCGTCTCCGCCTCGCTCTTCAGCCGGTCGCTTCTTTGTTCCTGACTCTGATTGTTGAGCTCGATTTGATGTCTCATCAAATGCCGAGTTGCCGTCGCTAGCATCTCCCTCTTCGACGTCATAGCAGGAAAAGCCGTCATCATCCCAGTCAATTGTCGAGAACGTTTCCTCTTGCTGCAGAATTTCGACGCACTGATCTTTAAACTTGGAGAACGCCTCGATGACACGAAGAGGGTGACTGAGTCGGTTAAGACACACTCCAAGAGAACGGGATAAAGCAATGTTGGCAGCACTCTCTAAATCAAAATCAGAGCGACAGATATCAGAACCAGAGTCGGACTCTCGAGCACTAATCGGTGACTCAGCCGCGCTGTAGATACCAGTCGGAGTACTAGCTCCGCCAGAGGGGAGCTGGGATTCTGGTAGGCGGGAATCTCGAGAAAGAATTGGCAAATCTGCGAACTTGCCTGAGGGCAATGCGTTCACATGCTCCCCGATACCAACAAGACCAAGCTTCATGGCTTGGCCCGGCGCAGAGGTCAGCCTTGTTGGGCTTTGAGGTCGAGATGTGGTTGGAGTCGTCGCCGATGGAGAATGCATGTGGAAGTCGAAGTGAGGAGCCGAAAAGGTAGCAGAATGGGCCTTGGAATATGAAGTCGAAATAGTCCCAACTGAATGGTTGTCGTCGACGTGAGTCTTTTGTCGGCGAAGTGCTAGCTTTGAAGGAACTTCGACTGATTTACCGCGATATATAGTATGTTCTTGTGGGCTCTTGGTTGAGGTGACACCCTCAATTGCTGCCTCGTTTTCGTCGTTCATTATTGCGAACCAATATGCAAACAGAAGGTAGAACAGTGAGCAGGGCCGTGGATTCACTCTTCAGTGAGGTAAGGAAGGAAGCTGCCGTACTCGTATCAAGTTGTCAAGGAAATCAGATGGGGGAAAGAAATGGGGAGCCCGAACCGATCGAAAGATCAGCTACCGCGACGACACGTGCCATCAAGATAATGGCTATGACAAGGGTGAGGTAGCAAGGGCTGAGATTGGGCCATTTTTCATTTTCAAAAGATTGAAATTCAGTTACAATTTGCTGCAACCCAACGGGGAAACCAGGACTTGCAGCCAAATGTGAGACAGGGCGTAGCACAGCAGTAGCGCCGATGGTCTTATTGGCTAGCATAATCTCAGTACAGTCGACTTGGTATGAACACATCTGATTGGGTTGGAGTCAACCAATGAACCCGGTTGCCTGAATCTCCCAGCCTGGCAAGGCGTTTTCGGTGAATAGCTGGGCACGGTGGTTGCCTGCAAGGTACTTGGTGAGAAACCTGGCTGAAAATTCAGACGAATCTCAATATTCGTTCAATCCACAGGAATGCTTCTTGGGTCACCACCCTGGAGTACTTGGAGCCGCATGGAGTTTGCTCGCTGATGAGGCTGATACGTACTCAGTTACACTGTTATCACGGACCAGGGGTGCCTGTAGACTTGCTGCAAGGACGCATGAGAGCCCGATTGGTTGGTCAGTTGTGTTCAGTCAGTTTGAATCTCACGAAATCGAAATTCAGTCGAAGACTATGTATGAACTTTTTCAATTGACTGTCAGTTGAAATTCATTAAATTGAGAGATAACATCTCAGGCGTTTGATTCTGAAAACCATGCTGCTGATCAGTAAAAGCTTGTTGCGATGTTTCCAAGTATTTATATTGCGTCTAAAGTCATGGCTATTTCTCTCCAGACGCAATTTGAGTTTCCCCATAGTTATCGGGAGCTACTCAATCACCGACCACAGATCCTCAAGTTACGACCAGAGGGGGTATTGCGACTTGCTTCAACAGCTACAATCATGCCTTGCTCTTCAGTCTACGAGAGCCAGTATGTTTGCGCCCCGTTGTGTGAATGATTTTGTTCTATGATTCTTCCGACTAATCTGAGATTTACAGTAAAGCCCCTAGTAAGACACACAGTCACCTTGTGGCAAGGCATCTCAACGACAGGAATAATGTTCAAGATCGCCTCATCTTAAGAAGCAATGGAGAGATTACTGGCGTTGTACTGTCCCGTCAGACGTTCAAAGTTATTACCCAGGTCGATGTGCAGGTACGCAGCGGTGGGGAGCTAGTCGATAATGATTCGTTTAGAAAAGGCCTATGAGTTTTTCTAATTCAGACAAATTAAGAAATCATCCACATTTTGCAAAGCTATGACGAGGAAACCCCGATCATGCGTTCTCTTGATTCAAGAGACGACATTGAGAAAGTGAGGCATAGATTTCACGAAAATTGTTGAGATGAGCCACCACACTCGTTGCTTGAAGTCAATTGTATTTACAGTTGGGGTATCTTTCGGCAAATGCCTTCGATTCCATACCTCGCGATGACCTAACTCATGCACGTGATCGATGTGATGGCAAATTCACGAAATTCAGCTATGCCTGTAAACTCTTGTAGTAGCCTACGTCAACAACAACAACGACAAAAACAACAATAACGCATAAACCTGATGGAATACAAGCTGTCTCTAAAGGCTATGCTACGAAGTTCAAAATCATCATGTAGAACATTGTGCCTCCTCCATTCCATCCATTCCCTCTTACATAAACCATGCTTTACTATAGTAGCCGTTCGCTCCCATACATTATCGTTTCCGGATTCCATACTTCGTTTACCTTTTCATTGTCGTCATGATCCCCAGCATATTACTTTCACCAGCGCATTCATTCTTGGAGCGACGTTGCAGCGGTGTCAACTGGAATTAGGACTGAGTCTGCTGCTCAGGCATACCTTTTGCTATTCGCCAGTGCATCCATACTATTGCAGCTATGTTCAGTCGGTGTCTTTCGAAGCTTGTCTCCCTTTCTTGATCTTTATGAGCGTCTCTTTAGATCTTTCAGCCTCCTTTAAAGTGATGATGCATTCTGGCGAGGGAGACATTATCAATACTACACGTAGCGTTAGATGGAGATGTCGCACGATAAATCAATCGGACCTTGAATATACAGTCTTTGCTTCACGTAGACTTTGATAAGAAGAATGACAATAATCTGAGTTAAATCAACTTCTGCGAAACCTGTTGATGCAAAGATGTAATATCTCTCACAATCTCGTACTCTTAGTGGGCTTGAGGGAATTGGCTTTGAGTTGCCGGGTGCCTGAAAGCTCTTCAAGAAATAACAAAAGTCTGTCTCGCTCATCTGACTCAACTAAGGCATCACTCAGCAACTCCAAAAGTGGCCATTTTTGGCTTGGTCCTAGATTGTGTGAAAAGCACTTGGACAGTTCAGTTGACGTGCCGCCACTTGAGATCTCTACACCTATCTTCCTGAATAAGGAATCCGAATGTCGCCCTTGAACACTTCCAACAAGAAATCTTGGAAAGATGCTGGCTGGAAGTCGGGGTAGAGATCAGCGGCTAGAAGATAGCCTAGGCGACTGACTCCGTCTGGACTGTTGTCTCCATCTATAAATGATGAATAATAGTACTCCAAACAGAACTTTCCAATTGCCGCAAGGGCATTTTGAGGGCTCCCTTGTAGCTGTGCATCAAAATCTGCGATCATCGACTGCAATCCCTGCGCGGAAATCTTGGCGAGAATGAGGTAGTTAGTGGGAGTTTATCAAAGCGCAAATGATTGCCTCGTGGAGCCGCCTTACATCTTTCTTCATGACTTTCTCCTTGGAAAGCTCTTCGGCTATGGCGAACATCTCGTTGAAAGACATCGTCGCTGAGGAGGCCATGACCTTTTGGTTGATGGTTCTTGGGTCCACAATGATGCGAGGAATGAGTTTTCCAATATCCGCACAATCCACAACGTGTGTCGGCATGTTTCCGTCACCGGGAACTAGATTTCGTAGAAACTCAGGCAACACAACGGTATAGTCAGTTCGCCCAGAAGCCAATTGAGGGATAAACCCGTGGTACCACCAGCCGACGTCGATGATTGTGAACGGTAGGTCGATGGCTCTAAGTTCAGCGTAAACCAACTCCTTCTGCAATTGGACGTCAGAAACCGACATAATAAATATCGTAAAGCCCACCAATCCGTGAGATTCTGACATACCGTCTTCTGGACGGAAGACTTGGCGGTTGGCGAGACAGCCATCGCGAACGCGCTGGGAATAAAGCGTTGGACGCCCGCTAGTTTGGCTGCTCTAGCCAGTGTTATTTGAGACGCTATGCCGGCAGGGTGGACCGAGGCTACTACAATTTCGAATCCTCTCAAGGTGTTGGCGATCTCAATCTCTGGCTTGTCAAGGTCGACGACAATGGCGTTGACTCCTCTTTTTCTCAGCTCCTCGTACGCTGGCTTTGAGATTGACGAGGGCCGGGCCAAGGCGGTGACTTCCTTTACAGACTTATCAGTCATAAGTTCTGTGGGATTATGCGCTTGAGAAACCAATGGAAACCGAGACTTGTGAACTCACAAAAGACGGAGATGTTGACTTGAGCAAGCCATTGACAATAATACCCCCAGACTCCCCAACAGCTCCGAACACTGCTACTTTGTGAGTCTTGAGAAACATCGGAGCGTTGGTGAACGTCTGAGGACAATGTCAAGATATCAAAAAAGTTGATCTCAGGCTAGGGTTTTTCCTTAAGTACTCCGGCTCTCCTTCAGCATTGTACGTCTTTAGTTGTGGTGTCGGGTATTAGGGGATCGGAACAACGGCCCCACTCCCATGACGCGGGCCCCCGGGTACCGGAACAACTCTCTGGTTGCGGAGTTTGACTCCAATATCCGCTTGAACTCCGTCATCGCCAGAAATCACTCATGATGTGTTTACGAGTTGAACCACGGAACAAAAAGACAACTTCCTATTCCTTAGCACTGCGTCGGCACATTCTGGTCAATCATATCCGTCGGAACAAGCAAGACGACCCTACCCCATCATGACTCAGAGGTCTAGATGGGCTTGCACGCCGTGCCGAAAGCGGAAGGTAGGAGAGTAATCCCTTTGCAAGGGAACTTCTTCTTGATAGCTAATCCGACCTCATCTGTTAGATCAAGTGCGATGCAGCTGTGCCACGATGTTCACAATGCTTGGCTAAGACTTTTGAATGCGATTATGCATACACAAGACAACGAGCACCCACAAGCCGGAAGTATGCTAGGGCGAGACTGATGGAGAATCAACTATAGACGCTGACATTTGCCCCCACGTAGATCTCGCCATGATCTCATACGGTCATTAGAGCGAGTCGAGAACAAATTGGAAAGCTTTCTCTCGGTCGCTCCCTTGGCTACGACACCGTCATACCGTCATACAAATAGTCCTTCAAGGTTTCTGTGGCCTTGTACAACTTTGGGCCTTGAAGCTTCTTGTCCAGATGTTCTTTATCAACTCGTCCGACGAGGCACGGGCGCGATGCTCGATCAGTCGCCGCTATTCAATCTAATAGCATAGAAGAGGTTGACTCTTCAGAACGCTGTCTACACACGGCGCTGAATATGTTGCCATCACTTATGTTAGAGCCGCCAGATTCGGTTACAATTGGCGCCTTACTTCTTATGGTATGCCATCACAGATCCAGATTCTTGTTCATCTCCTAGCTGACTACTAACAATCAAAGGCCTTATTTCTTTCGTCTACGTCAAGGTTGTCAACATCAGCCATGGTACTAGGCGTTGCCTCTCAAATGATGTTTCTCGCCGGGTTCCACAAAATATCCACCACCTTGGCCGAAAGAGCAATCCACAATCATCGTCTGCTCTCGCATGCTTATATACTTGATCAGAACCTCTCCTTATGGCTCGGGAAGCCACCGCTGTTATCTTCAGACATCGTGCGAGATGTTCCAAAGCAAGAACAATATGATGGCTATGGAAGTATTTATCTCCAAGACGGCACATCGTTTAATTGCCTCAAAGAACAGCTTCTTTTGGCTAAGATTCAAAGTAAAGCATACGAGAAGTTGCGCTCACCTGCCTCCTCGTCAATGTCACAAGAGTTACATGCTGAAATCAGCCATCAGCTTCTAAATGAGTTGAATTTGTGGAGACATAATCTGCCGGCACTCACCAGGCCACTTTTGATACCGAAAGACCTCGACAAGAAGCATGTGCCATGGCTGTCTACCATCTTCTGCACTTTTCACCAGGTTGAAAATTGCATTCGCTCATCAATCTTCTCACATGTTTCGTTCTCTGACAACGTAGCCTTCCGTAATCAGACACCGCTCGTTGTCTCAAGTTGCGCTTCCGCGACTAGAAAGTTGGTAGCAGTCTTGAATGCTCTTGACAGGAGTGATCTACAGAGATCGTAAGTAACCATTGATCAATGTTCTGACGCCAGTAAATGGTATTTTGACTGTCTGCTCAGGCACTTGCTACCTTTGGTCGCATGGAACCTAGATTCCCTGTTTCTCCATGTCGCTTACAACAGGCATACATCAGCAGCTCAACATGACAGTCAGTCAATCAGGGCTGTGATGAACTCATTTGAGGGAAGCTTTCCAGGATACCGCCACCACAAGGCTTATGTCACAACCAAGCTTCTATGCGACGTAGCTTCACGAGCAAGTACATAGCAATTGTCGAATGAGGAAAGGCAAAATGAATGATAATGCGGGCTAATTCAAGACAATAAGGCACAAAAGGCTGGAAAGCCACAAATCACGATTCCCATTATTCATGTCATTGACCACTTGTTGGAAGAATCACCGGATTGTGCCGTCGCGGGTGATCGGGAATAGTTGCCACGAGTCAAATGCCCCATTCTTTGCTGGAGACATCTTGCAGGAGGTATTGTCAGCCTAATGTGGCGGCAAGCTGAGCGTAGTCCACAATGGAACTCGGAAGTAAGAACCCAAGCTTCAGTGGAGCACAAACTTCGTGAGGGAATTAATCAGGAAATGGCTGCTGCCCCGATATTCCGATCAAATCGTTCCAACTTCGGCTACAGTGTTGGCTTCTCGGCTTTGCACTCTCTACACATGGTGACATGGACAACTCACCATTGATAAATCATCTGCAGAACCAAACATGGCAGTACTATGTCACAATAGTTCTGAATACCTCAAGCGTGGCGGAGACGTTGATACGATGCTAGTTTCCAAGAGTATCCTTGATCGATGAATCAATGTCTGTCATCCAATGGCGGCCTCTGGAATGGGGAGATGGCAGTTTTCTGAAAAGGCAAGAAGAGGCTATTGTTAGCGTCGGAATCCGGAACCGACAATGGATTACTTGCAGTCGGTAATTAAGTTGGCTGAAGCGAGTGGCTTAGCGGCGGGAGCGAAGCATTTGCCAGCAATCCCGATGCAGGGGCTGGAGGCTCAATTAAGCAGTAACAAGACCTTTTTGGTGCCTGAGCATCAGTCTTGCGATCTCGGGTAAGTCAGAACACCCCCATTCGGCCACCCCCCCCATTCGGCCACCCTATTAAAAATAGGTCTAAGCACATCGCTACTAACTATAGTTAATTAATTAACTACTTTCTATTATTATTATAATATAATTACTACTTTTACTAAGTAATTCGACTTTTATAGTTTAACTAAAACTAATTAAACGCTTACTAATATCTTCCTAAGCCCTCTTTATATTTTTAATATTAGCAAACTTAGTATTTAAGTTTATTTAAATACTCTTTTTTTTTAAAAAAAACTATATACTTAATTTTAGTTTTTAAAACTTAAACTTATTATTAAAATAAGGTTAATAAAAAGGACTTCTTATTAAAAGCTTTTTTAATTTTATAAAAAAATAAATATTAAGTATTATAATTAGGCCTAAGTTTTATAAATAGTTTTAATTATTTATAAAAATTACTAGCTTTTTTAAGAGTTAATTAGTTAATAATAAACATTATAAAAGTCTAATTAACGACTTTAATAATATTAATAATTATTTACTTAGTATTAATAATATCGTTTAATAGTATAACTAGGCTAAATAATACTATAAAATTATTAAAAAATATAGCTATATTAAGTAATTATAAACTAGTTATTTTTTAATTACTTTATATATTATCCCTTATTAAACTAAGTAAACGAGCTATAATATAATAAACTAAAAAATACCGCTTTTTAATAATAATAAAATTATTTACTATATCCTCTTTACTAAGCTCCTTTTTATAATAAGTTTTAATAAAATTAAAAATAGTTATATTTAATAATTAGAGAATATAAGAAGTATATAGTAATAAAAATAATAAATAAACGTTATTAAAATAGTATTTTTATATAAATTCTATTATTATATAACTCCTATACCTATTTAAAATTAATAATTAAAGCTCTAATTATAAGTTAGGTCCCCTAGTTAAGGAGGGGCTTAGTTTATAATAAAAAAATTATTAACTATATAAAAGTAGTTTAGTTTATAATTTACTTATTATTTATTATTATAAACTCTTAATTATTAAAATTTTTAAAATTAAGGGGGAACTATTACTATTAAACTAACTTTTTTTTATAAATTAATAATAGTTTAATAGCTCTATTATTAATAAAAATATACTTAATAATAGAAATTTAAAAACGTAATCTAAGCTTTTTTTTTTATATTATATTAGTTTTAACTATACCTAAAACTAGCTTATTAAATTTTTTATTTTTAAAAATATTAGTTTTATTTATATTATATTTATTAACTTATTTAATATCCTTAATTTTTAATATATTAAGTAATCGGAATTAGAGCTTAATTATTTTAATAAATACTCTATTAATACGCTTTAAATTTATAAAACGACTTTTCTAAATTTTAATAAATAAGTTCTATTTTAAAAAAGTATCTATTTATTTCTTTTTAAAAAAATAATTATCCCCCTAAGCTTATAATACTTACTTAGCGAATTTTTTAATTTATTTATAAGTTAATATAATTTTTAAAATATATTAAATACGAACCTATTTAGCTAGCCTATTTTTTTACTAAGAGAGAAGCCTTTATTAATTTATAAAAATAATTACCCTAGCTTATTAACCTCGTTAATAATTTTAAAATATACTCTTTAAAATTCTAAACTTAATTAAAGCTTTCTTAATTAAAGTATTATTTTTAATTACTTTAAGTACTTAAATAACTTTATTTTTAATATATAATACTATAATATAATAAAGAATATATATATTAAAAAGAAATTCGTTTAGATAATAATTATAATTATTATAGTAGTTTATAGATTAAGGGTAGGATTTTAATTAGGGTAGTTAGGAGGGATTTTTGGGGTGGCCGAATGGGGGGGGTGGCCGAATGGGGGTGTTCCGACTTACATGGCAAAGGTGATGATGGCCAGGCAGGCTTCTAGGGACCCGCGTTGATCAAAGCCCAGGCTCCAAATTGTGACTGACAATGTTCCAGATCCCGACCAAGATTCCATACGGTTGAGAATGACGGATTCTACTATGGAGATCCGATTCCTTACTCAGTCGCTCTTCTCGTACAGCGAGGCACAGCAAGCTCGGCATGCGAGGGAATCGATGAGAATTTTCCCTCGTAAACTGGGATGCCCCTGACTCGACAGCAACTAAAAGAGGAACCCGAGTGGACGCACTCTCCACCACATACCTTGTCAGATCATCTGATAACTGTCCAGCAACCGCAACGACATTGAGAGCCCGCCCGAGGAAATAATGGGGGTCCCGATGACGCCGAGCCAGTGAGCGGACTCGACTTCCGCGGCAACCTGAGAACCGGATACGACAGACGTCACTTTGCGGTCGGTCAGCAGTGGCGGTGCCGGCTCGCCGGCTTAAGGAGCGATTCCCGCTTCGCCGGACATCGACGCTAGGGGCAAGTATTCCGTCTAGTCCTTCACTCCATCACGGACAATAGATCCTTTGGACGAATCATATCTTGTTGATGAGAGGTTGCTCTGGATCCGCATACATGTGTATTGGTGATGATCTCTTAACAGCGTGGGTCCGAATATGGGATCAGCGATGGGTCAGACATTGCAGGTACGCGATAATATAAATCTTTTCAAATCCATCTGCTCGCCGTGCATATCTGTTAAGTTCTTGTTCTTCGCGCCGTTCTTTTCAATCGTTATTGTGTTGGCTCAGACGTCCATTGCGCATCCAAAGTGCGTTCCCTTCTTTACAGCACCCGCCTGTCGCTGATCTCGTAGAAACCAATATGGCCGCCAACGCTTCGACAACGCCTCATGTGTCTGAGGAGAACCATGTTGCCGGCGAAAACGACATCGAAAAAAGCACTGCCCAGAACTCGGTTGATATCCATGCCGAGCCTATGAAGCTCGACTATGAGGAGGGTCCCGAGCACAAGCAAGATGGTGTCAAGAAGGTGGAGGCCATCACCTCAGTGTGGTCTTGGAAGATGCTCTGGGTTGTCTTTGCCCTGTAAGTCTTTGAGTTATTATCATTCCCCCTGCGAAGGCTCTCCACCACCGCCATGGAATTCTGTTGGTCGACGCCTAATTGGTTTTACACAGCTTGTACCTCGTTTCCTTCACCGACGGCCTCTTACAATCTGTCCAGAGCAACCTGACGCCTTACGTGACCTCCTCATTCGGTCAGCATGGATTGCTTGCGACTACCAGCATTGTCTCCACGATTCTCGGCGGTGTCTCCAAGCTCACGATCGCCAAGATTATCGATATTCGCGGCCGTGCGGAAGGCTTCGCCGGCATGGTCTTCCTCGTCACCATCGGCATGATCATGAAGGCTACGTGCCAGAACGTTGAGACGTACGCTGCCGCGCAGACTATTTTCTGGGTTGGTCATCTTGGGCTCATCTACATCATCACTATCGTTCTCTCCGATATGACTTCCTTGAGAAATCGTATGACTATCATCGCTTTGAACGGCACGCCGACGATAGCCACGACTTTTGCCGGTCCTGAGATTGCGCAGCTGTTTTATGATGAGGTCAACTTCCGCTGGGCATTCGGCGCCTTTGCCATCATCTTGATCGGTTTCAGTGTTCCTGTCGCTGTTATCTTCTTCTTGAGCGAGATCAAAGCCAAGAAGACTGGTTTGATCCCCCTTAAGCAGAAGACCCGGTCTACCTGGGAATCTACCAAGCATTACTTCATCGAATTTGACGGTACGTAGCAACTACTTGCAAAGATACAAATCACCCCTCGGAGCTTGAATTGCTAATGATTCTAGTTGTTGGCTTGATCTTGGTGATGGCCGGATGGTCCATGCTTCTGTTACCATTTTCTCTTGTCTCCAATGCCACCCATCAGTGGAAGAGCCCTACGATCATCTGCTTGATTGTTTTTGGTGTCATTGGATTGGCTCTTTTCGCTCTATGGGAGAGAAACTTCGCCAAAGTCTCCCTGTTCCCGTACCACTTCTTGAAGGATAGAACCATTCTGGGCGCCTGCTTGGTATACGGTATCATGTTCGCCTCCATCTAGTAAGTTGACACTGATATAACGGCGTCTCCATGCCAATCCTGTATTAACAGCCATCTTTAGCTGCTGGGATTCATATTACCAATCTTATTTGCAAGTCGCGCACAATCAAGATATTACGAGCTCTGGCTACATCCTCAATGCCTTCAGCTTGACCTCTGCAATCATTTCTCCCTTCATCGGAGTGTTAGTCCACTTGTACATCAGTCAAAGACCTTTTACTAACCCTAATCCAAGTGCGATTCGATACACCGGCCGCTTCAAGTACATCGCCCTTTCCGGAGTACCTATCTGCGTCCTCGGCACTGCGCTACTCATTCACTTCCGTACCCCGTCAACCACCGTTGGTTACCTTGTCATGTGCCAGATCTTCAACGGCGTTGCCAGCGGCATCTTCAGCATCTGCTCCCAAATCGCCATTATGTCGTCTGTCACTCACCAGCAGATCGCCATTGCTCTCGCGTTGCACGGGCTCTTCGGTTCCATCGGTGCTGCCATCGGCTTAGCTATCGCTGGTGGTATCTGGAACAATGTTCTTAAGAAGAACATCTAAGTCAACATACCCACTTCCTGGCACCCCCCTGTTTCTGGCACCCACAAAAACGCGAAAATCCACCACAACCCAATGCCCACCCCCAACCTCCTTTTATCACAACATTTTCAATTCGCGTCCAAATGGGCTCATCTTTTGCACATGTCTTCTTCTATATATAATGCCTCAATATACCGAAGATCAGCTTCGTCAGGCTCTCGAGGA
>NW_026849597.1:0-40218 GCF_030869305.1 Colletotrichum tamarilloi
TCCTCGAGAGCCTGACGAAGCTGATCTTCGGTATATTGAGGCATTATATATAGAAGAAGACATGTGCAAAAGATGAGCCCATTTGGACGCGAATTGAAAATGTTGTGATAAAAGGAGGTTGGGGGTGGGCATTGGGTTGTGGTGGATTTTCGCGTTTTTGTGGGTGCCAGAAACAGGGGGGTGCCAGGAAGTGGGTATGTTGACTTACGGCTTTCCCAAAGTCTTTGGCAAGGCCGATATTCAGACGACAAACGGTACCCGGCTGGTTCTGGCAAATGCGCAGAGGCCGGCAGGACGAACTCTTTTCGAGTGCGAATTTATCCCCGATCATCGTATTCCCAGTTTGCGTGCCGCAGACAAATGGGGGCTCAATCTTCGTAGTATTCCACAGCCGTGTGTGGGAACATCACCGGCGATTCAAGAGCTGATTCCCACGATCATGGACTGGAAATTTCGCGAGATCTGGGCTGGCCATGGTCAGATTACTTTTCCGCGCCGCTCTGCATTTGATCCTTGGTGCGGTTTGGATATTCTACAATACGAAGGAAGCTTCCTTGCACGGAGTCTGACTGGCGAGCTTCGGTGTCGTGGTGAGAGTTCCAAGGTTTAAAGGTTTGGAGGATCAGGTCGGGGCCAAGTGCTTGAGTTCTTCAAGTAGACTTTCGACTAGTAGGTAAAGGTCTCGGATCGCATGATACTTCAATTTGAAGCATGAGCATCAGTCTTAGCATCTGAATTTCACACCTCGCATATTCGCGGTCGCCCGGATTTGGTGGATCCTATCGTGATGAGAGTGAATCCAACTATGAAGCTCTAGAACCTCTCCGAATGAATAGTTCGAAACAAAAGAATCGGATGGAAGAGAGAGCCGATGTCGGTCGACAAAGCGATTGCTTCAAGCGAGATGCTACGATAGCTATGACCCATAACGGAGGAGTTGGTAGCTAAGTGGGTTCGTGAATGATTGGCTGTGTCATGAAGTTGAAATCGAATTTCGTCGTCCGATTATTTCTTTCAAAGACCTTCTCATCAATACCCAAAGTTGAATTTCTATGGTCGCTTCGTATGGCTATCTGAAGGTAGATTATCTATACCGTTCGAACTCGACACTTGCGCAGTCATTGACAATGTCAGACCATGTAGACCTGTGGATATTTTTCGGGAGTTCTATCAAGTCAACCGGAGCGAGGGGTGAAATTAGGTGTGGTCCTTGCGGATTGTCAGGCCCCTCACGATGGGATGCAACGCCAGAGAAATTGCGATCGCATATGATCAAGGATCTCCGTCTTGTAAAGTTCCCAGCACGTATCGATAAGGGGACACCGTTTGCATTTCGGACCCAGAAAGCAACCAGGGGTCTAGTGGACGTAATCCGAGCCTCCAGGTATTAGTCGTATCCGCAGTCTAAGGTCCGCAGGGTTGGTCCAACACACTTCGTGAACAACAACTTCCTTCGCACAAGGATTACTTCAGGCCTCGCCACACTGGCGCATTTTCATACCGGGTGTGATGCTTCTTCAGTTTTCTTACCAGGCCACACAGCATTTGTCCCTCGACCAATGAAACTACCTGGTCTCGGACCACATTTCCGAATGGGTAAAAAGATGCAGAAGCGAACGAAGTGAAGAATCCTTCTTGTATCCATTAGCCGGCATGGGGTTACAATCAGGAACATTATGGCGTTTGAAGAGCCGAGATTTCCAACAGCTCAAGAGGCACGCTTTGCGGGACATGGACCTTCTGCTGTAATGCGCGATTAACATTTGTGCCAACATGCCAAATCATTGGCACGATAATCAGAAGAGACAGATCACCAAGTATAAAATTGCTGTTTATGGAGAGCTAGAGTACATGACCGTAGTTACAGTGGTCTTCTTGATACCCCGCCCATCGGTCAAGCTGTCCCGCAGCCCGATCTTGTCCTCACTCGTATCACTGTCATCGCCCCCGGTCCCAGCCGCGACGGTCGTGGTTCCCACAGGCCGAGTGGCGTATGTCTCCAACTCGTAATCGTTCCCCGTTCTGTCCATGTGGTTCCTGGGAAACTTCTCGCCTCTCTCCTCGCCAGGCTTGACTGGCCATTGGGTGTTTGACAGAGTCTGCCAGTTACTGCCGCTACGCAGCGTACCACGGCCATAGTATGCTCCTGCTGTGGGCGCCTTGGACCCCTTGCCGTAGATACTACCCAGAAAGTCCTTGAAGAGGGGTCGTAGAGTTGGCAGACTTCCAGCTATGATTCCGACATTAGCCTCGATGACGGTCCACATCTGGATATCTCGCGAGTCCCAGGTTGGATCGAAGGCCCTCCCATAACTTGTGACGATGTAGTAGACTTTAGCGCAAGCTGCTGCACATGCAAAGACTCCCAGACCGAGGACCATCATGAGAGATATTCGAACCCTTCGCGGGACGTTGAGCCCCCAAAGCATGGGCGCCGGAATAGCGATTCCAAAGAGAAGGTCGGTGAGGATGTTAATCGACGAATTTGCATAGGAGAGGCCCTTGATCGTATCGACATCCCAGCAGGTTGCCTTAACGTTGAAGTCCCAGAATGCGCGTACATCCGTGCACTGGAAAATAATGGTCTGTGACAGATACGTTTTGTTAGCAATAGGATCTTCGACCGTCCTCTGAAGGTACGCGATGGTTACTAACGAATACACAGGCAATCGAGTAAGCGGTCATGAAGACCATGACCCCAGTGATGAGGTTCTTGTAAAGCTTTTTGGAGGCGATTCGATGTAGCGACGACCCAACAGCAAGCTTGACTAAACAGATAGCAGCCAGGAAAAGGGGCTGAGAGACGAAGGCCATTTGCATCGCTTCCGGGTAGTTTTTGACGAAATCAATGTCTCCTACATGGCGGCCAACTCCGTGAATGACCTGCACGATCAGGACTCCTTGACCAGCAATCGCGATGACCATCGCGGATGTCATGAACCCGTCCTTTGAGATCATTGTCAGCGTATCAAGGCTAATGCCTACTTTCTATTGGAAGGGATATCACGTAAACCCAAAACTTGCAAACTTACATCGAATCCGAAGCTGTGAATCATGCCAAGGCGCACCCAAAGGCGAGCTGCCACGACAATCAATGCCACCGAAGTGACAGTTAGTGTTGCGGCCAACACCGTGGGTCCCTCATTCTCCTCCGGGTTCGAGACGAACTCCATTCTCTGATGAAAGATGATGAATTTTTGGCATCAGATGACTGAGAAAGATGTAAAGATTCGGTTTGGTTTGGAAAGGAGAGCATTGATAACATCAGCCACTTTAGGCGCGCCATGTCTTCTGTTTTCCGGCCACACACCATAAAGTCATAGAAGGCACGAGTCTATTCCTCGAATTATCCCAATTAGGCTGACAGCAGGCTCTCGGTGCCTTCTTGGCATTCCGCCTCCAGCCTCAGACTGGAAACCAGACTCTGGCTGATTGAAATGAAGCTGCAAGGGTTCGCAAACCCTCATCGGCCCATCTCTTCGCAGCAGTTGCCTTTTCAGTAAGGTCTATGGCATCGACTATTTTTGCGATAGAAAGTACGAATACAAAAAGTCCTTCACCCGGGCTCCCAGTCATGTCAGTTCTGCATCGGAGTGTCTGCGCCGCACCCTTTTCTTCAGATGGTTGGTGGCTTTACAACTTGGCGAAAGGGAGGAAAATGCTGTGATGCTGGGATTAATAAACGGGGGTTTGAAATTCTGCAGGATGGTATGACGGTGCCCCTGGCTGCGAGTTGGTTGTTGGGACTAGAATATGCATAAAGTCAGAATCTTTTCGCCTCCATGGCCCTTCTCCGCCTGTTCTGGGATCAGCGCAAGCCTTAAGTCGTTGTTGCTAGAGCCGTGGGATAAATCTGCACAGCATCGGGTTCAAGGCTGCATCAGGTAAAGAGTCTTACATGGGAATCTAAAACCAACACACCAACTGGCCCGGACCGTGGGCCGTTTCTGCAACCCCGGCTTCAACCTGCATGATGAAGTCGGGTAATCCGCCGTCTTTCCCGCTGTTCCGGCCTTGGAAGCCAAGATTCGCCAAACGGCCGACGGATTTTCTTCCCCGTAAAGTGGAACCAATTGCATGTTGGAACAACACATTGCTCGCGACTGAGAGATATTTCGCAGAATTCTTATTTGGGAGGTGTTTACTTGGGCCGGGTTGGTGGCGATGCAAATTGGATCCTTCTACGCGACATGATCCACCATAGAATCCCTGAATATCACGTACGGAGAGAGCACCAACAACGAAGTAGTAGGGCCTCGGTCGACTTCTTATCTTGTCACTGATGTGATTCAGTCTCTTCTGATCGGATGTAGGTCGGCGGGAGGGTTATATATCTGCCACACGGCTGGCGCTTCTCCTGCAGAAGTTCTCTCCCGCACTCAGAAAGTACTCAAGCTCTGAGCCACTCGTTCTTGCGGCCTTGTTTCCTTGTCCCACACAGCCGGCCTCATCATGCACGTTCTCTCACTTGGTGTTTTCGCCCTTCAGGCGGCTTCCGCTGTTCTCGGCAACCCACTCCCTCAGACTGATGACGGGGCCGCTGCTGCTGCCGAGAATGTCGATCAGCTCGCGGCTCTCGCTCAGGCTGCCTACCAGAAGTCGGAAGAGATGATCCAAAGTGGAGAAATCCAGAAGCGTGGAAGCTCCTGCTCTCTTGGAAACATCAAAATCCGCAAAGAATGGTAAGCTTTGTCCTGGCCATGCTCGCCTTGTAATCTGAACTGCATTTAACATGAGCCTAGGGGTTCGTTACAAAGACAAGAAAAGCTCGACTACATCAAGGCCGTACAATGCCTTCAGTCAAAGCCTGCCCTGACCCCTTCCGACATTGTTCCTGGTGCAAAGACTCGGTTCGATGACTTCGTTGCCACACACATTAACCAGACTTTCACCATCCACTACACCGGCACGTTTCTGTCCTGGCACAGACGTTTCACTTGGTTGTACGAGGAGGCGCTTAGAGAGGAATGTGGCTACAAGGGCACTCAACCTGTAAGTTGCCGGTACAAACCCATGATAGCCATCGGCTAATCAGCATGACAGTATTGGGACTGGGCAAAGACCGCCGTAACTGGTGTCGATAGCTCTCCCATTTTCGACGGCACCGAGACATCAATGTCTGGTAATGGGGAGTTCATCCCTGATCAGGAAGACATCATCCTTACCAACCCTGACGGTTCGGAAGCCGCTCGCCTTCCAACCGGAACTGGAGGTGGCTGCATTACATCCGGTCCTTTCAAGAATATGTCTGTAAACCTTGGCCCTTTGGCTCTCTCTCTTCCGGGCGGAGGCAGTGAAACAAACCCGGACGGATTCTTTGCCTATAACCCCCGCTGCCTGAAGCGCGACTTGACTACGGCTATCAACCGAAGGTACTCGAACGCCTCCGCAATCCTGCACAACATCCTGGTTCCTCAGAACGTAGGCAAGTTCCAAGTTGAGATGCAGGGAGATCCCGAGTCGGGTACCATGGGCATGGGCATCCACGGAGGTGGTCATTTCGTAAGTGGCTCCGTTCCCTCTGTTAGTCATGTCACAACGCGAAGCTAACATTCGTCAGACTCTTGGAGGTGACCCTGGAAGAGACTTTTTCGTATCGCCCGGTGATCCCGCTTTCTACTTGCATCACGCGCAGATTGATCGCGTCTGGTGGATGTGGCAGATGCTGTCACCCAACGCTCGTCAATTTGCTGATGATGCCGTCATGGGAACCAACACATTCTTGAACTCGCCTCCAAGTGCCAACACAACTCTTGACGATGTTCTCGAGTATGGATACGCTGCCGGTCCTCCTATCAAAATTCGAGACACGATGAGCACTCTTGCTGGCCCGTACTGTTATATCTACTTGTGAAGAAATCGGCTTTACTTTGATTACTACTCTCATGTAACGCAAGACACTCTGCAAGTTGAAATGAAGAGTCACCAAACGGATAGTTGTCACGTTATAGATTATACTTAAAGTAGTGTTTAATATAGAAGGACACAAAGAAACCCATAAATGTAATAAAGGCCTTCAATCGGCTCGCAAGGGAAGCATCAGTCGTAAAGCAATTTGTCATTGCTTGAGCGATAGTATTAGACAACGCATATGTAATCCTACAATGTCACCCTGTCTCTGTGCTTTGATGCATGACATCGCTATGTCTCAACATCTGGTAAAAGGAATGAGCCAACTCTATCCGGAATTAGCATTGCCCTTTCTAGCACTTGATATAAATTGAATATCCTAATACGTACCCGATTAATGCATAACATGCACACATGAGTGTTCCTTTGATACCTGGCATCTTCAGGTTGCTCCGCCCATCGCTCAGCAGAAGCCGTGTGGAAAGTGCGGCTGCGCCTAAGAGGGCAGCCGCTTCAAACAAGCTGAAATCAAAAGCTGCGTCTCGGTCCATGATCCAGCCTGCTAAGATAGTTATGGGCGCTGCGCAAAGCGCGATCTGTATGGCTGACCCAGCTGCAACCGCGATGGCGAGGTCTAGTTTCTCTTTCGACGCCATCGTCACGACAGTGACGTACTCTGCCACGTTTCCAATGACCGGCAGAATTATCAAGCCGATAAAAGACTCTGACAGATGGCCTTGATGAGTTATGTCATCGATGGTTCCGACGAGAAACTCGGTGGACATTGACATCAAGGCCGAGCTTATGATTAAGGTGATGACGGAAACCGCTTTTTGTCCCAAGGATCTCCGGGAGCTCTTTTCTCGATCTCGAAGAGTTGCGACTTTCGAACGACTAGTCTGGAAGATGCGCAATCTATCTGAGAAAGACCATCGATGAGCGCCGGTAGTAGTCTGAGAGATTCTATTGAGGTGAGTAGGATCCGCAGTCGAATGACAAAGCGACTGACGGCTCAACGACTCTAAGCTACCGCAAGAGCTCTCGCGGCTGTCTCTTTGTTCGATCTTGTTTTCTTTTCTTCCGCGTTCTGATTCTCTATCCTCACGTGAGGACGCGGAACGTGAGGAATCATCAATGCTATCGAGCTCGACGAAGGTATCAGTAGCACAGCGGACTTCGTTGGTGCCATTCCATATACCCAAACGAGAGTCCTCAAGACGACGGGTCCGAGACGATGATGGAGGGTCAGGTGATACTATCGCTCTGCCATCTTCTAGGTCCGCCACGTCTTGGTGTCGGATCGCAGAGATGTGTTGCTCTCGCAGTTCATGTATGAAATAGAAGATGTAAATAAACAGAACCACAAAGGATGAAGCTCTGCCCATTGTCAACATGGCTTCATTCGCGCCATCGCGTGCTTGAAACGTATGGCTGAAAGCGGCCTGGTGTTTATGAATATGGTTCTCAAACAGATGGAAGGTAGGTGTCGCTCACTCACCGGTATCAGAAGAACGAAGACGGAAACAAACAGGAGGCAGCCAAGGAGCTGAGTCTCTGAAGTATCCAAGGCCGGCTCCTGTTGCGATACTCCGCAGACACATAGAGCGGTGCCAAGAATTGGCAGTAAGTTGACAAGCATTGAACCAAGGATTGACGCTTGAACGACTTGGATCTGATTATGTTTGAGGGCGATGCTGCGGACATCAGCACGATTAAACGACTTGATGGGAGCAATAAATGGCACGCTTACATGCTGGAAAATTGTCAATTATTATCGTTTTGGTCAGCGAACTGTGGCCATATGCCAGACTAACTCACAATAAAATCAGCTCCACGAAGTTTCCCATTGTTATGTTTAGCAAAGCTCCGACCGTATCGCCCGCATCGGATGCAATCATCTCGGTAGCTCCAGTGAGCAAAGAGGACAGTGGAACTACCGCTAGGGCATTGGTGATGAATATGACCAGGGGAGCTTTATCAGACCAAAACGCCCAGACGCCGATGGGTACGAAGATGAGAAGGCAATTGAGCCACAATGAAAACATTTTCTTTCAAATTGCTTCCTTGACCTGCGGTGACTCTACAGGTTGTGGAAGAGTTCTACTTTCCAAGGGCAAAAGATCGCGTGAGATGAGACTAGCCTCAGAGCCGGCAGCTTCGGAAAAGGTCAGATGTCTGCTGCCCCCGGGCATCCGAGGGTACATGTACACCGCGTGCAAGGGCATTTTCCCAACCAAGCATAAACATGAGACGAACTATATCCGCAAGAACCACAATGAAGAAAATGTCATCAAATGCTTACTTTCGGTCTCGAAATGAGGGGAGTGTGGCGACACGAGCAGACTAGCACCTGAGTGGACGGAGTGTTGTAGCGGCCTCAAGATACAACCCAGAGCGGTTGCTGCCTTTCAAAATTTCCCTCGTACATCTGAACATCATGGCCTTTCGAAAGCCAGTCATTTGTGTGTTTGTTGTGTACGAAAAGCCATCGTATGAGGGATTTTGAGATGCGGCACATGGCCCGTGAGGGGCGTGTTTGATGAGAGCGATTTTTGACGGAGGCCTCCAGCTACGTGTTCGAGCGACTACAGTCCAGCTCTGCCATATGCCTCCCCATGTGTCTTACCAAGTTCAGTCTAGTGATATTCCTAGGCTCCGCGTGTCTCAACGATCCTAGAGATTTGCTTATCCATGCGGCCATGGATCCTATTGCGGGACATTTTACAAGCTCGGGAAGATGAAGACAAGCTGGTAAATCTCCAGCGGCCGGATCTCTCACAGTCATGTAGATAAATATCCCACAACCATTAGGATGACAATGCTCCTGCGGTTGTGATGTAGATCTACATTTCACTTCATGTTACATCATAGACTATTCCGCGTCAGCCCCTGGAGCACAAGAGAAGCTGTGCGTCGTCCTCATCTTTCCGAGAAAACCCACACCCGTACCGCACTCTTGCCCACAGGTACGTGTAGGCTTCGCAAAGTTAATTAAAGTAGCATTCTGTATTTACAGTGCTACAGAACAGGCCTTTTTTAATTTGGGGGGGGGGGGGGGGGGAGTGAAACACACAACCCAGTGTGAGTCACGAGTGTGGGTGGTCGTTAATATGTGTATTATATGGTATGTGTGATGTTTGCGGAGATGGAGTAATGATTGTGTTTGTGGGGGGGGGGGGGGGGGGGGGGGATGTAAGCATCTATCACGAGTTATAGTACGCAGCAATAGGCATACGGAGTATAATAAAAGTAGCTTAATATATTAAAGTAGAAATAGATAAAAGCAAAAGGTCTATATATACAATATCTAAAATAGATACGTAATTTAGTACGTAATGGGTACTTTATAAAATACGGTTATTATCCTTATTACGTAATATACCCCCTAATTATGACTAATAAGGAGCTATTATACCCGAGATAGAACTTCTAAATACCCTTATAAAGGCCCGATTTAGTTAAATATAAATAAAAGAAAAAATAAGTATAAAAAATACGCGTTTTTTAAACTACGTTTATTATAAATATATTCCTTTATTTAAAATAAATAAAATCTTAACTTAGAATAGTATATATTTTACTATTTTTAGTATATAAATTACTAAGGGCGAGGCTACTTAGCCGCTTTACGTATATTTAAATTCTCGTAGTATCGCCTAATTATTATTTTTTTTCTTCTTTTTAACCCTTTTATAATTACTATACGTACCCCTATTTATTACGCGCGCGCGCCTATACTATTAAATTATTTACTAATTTTATTTTAAATATAAATATTTAATATATCCCGAAATAATAATAAGTTTTATATAATTTTTATAATACTTTTTATATATATATTATATAGTTTATTAAAAGTTTAAATAAGTAATAATATTAACGAGCCTTTTTAAGTTATTACCCCCCCTTATAATTTCTTATTTATTTATTAAGGCCTAGTTACTAAGCTCTTCCTCTCTAGTTAAGAGGATATTAAAATTACTAATTAAGACGCTAAGAACTTTATTAAATTCGAAGCTCTTATTAATAATTATAATAAGGGTAATAATAAAGTAAATAGTAGTAGTAAGAGCTCTAAAGAGTTTTTATTTATCCCCCCCTTAGAATTTAAAAATAAAAATAAGAATATTTTAAATATTAAGCTTTTTAAAAAAGGTATATTATATATTATTATTTTAAAAATTCGTATTTAATAATATTTTAAAATTTAAAAAACGTAAGACTAGCTCTTTTTAAAAAAGTAATAAAAAGTAAAAGAGAATACTAAGAAATTAAAATATTCCCCGCAATAAGTATAGTTCTTTTTATTATTCTAAGCCTATTTAATATATACTTAGTCCTTAAAAAGCTTAAGAATGTAGCTCTTAAGGAACGGAAAGTATAGTATATATTCTATTTTTAAATAGCCCTCTAATATACTAACCCTAAGGATAGTAATCGTTACTTTATAAAAAGTAATAGTTAGTATACGCGCTATTTTAATAGCCGTTTAGTTAAGGAGTATATTAATATATTAATCGTTTTACGGCCAATAGCCTAGGCTTTTATTAAAGCTATTATAAATAGCACTTCTTTTTTTATAAATATATTATTTTTTTTATTATTAAGAAACGTACTCCTAATTATAGTTTTAATAAAATATTAATAAGCTCCGCAGTATTATTTACTAAATAAATAATAATATTAAAATATATAAGAACTATATTAAGTTTTATATAAAGGATTTTTTCTTTATATACCCCCTGCCCCCTTTCCTAAGTACGCTTATATTATTAATTATACTTATTATAGTTATTTATAATTAGTTTCTTATTACGCTACTTACTCCTATACCTTAGGTTATTAATTTAATAATTATTCTATTTCTTATACCCCCCGCTACCCTTATTATTCTTAACTTTATAAACTTTAAAATATATAAAGCGCGTTTTTTAACGTATATACTTACCTTTTTTATTAATAACGCTATATTCTTAATAATTATATACTTTATAAACTAAGAATTTAAATAATAAGTATAAGCCCGGGTCTTATTTTTATATACATATACCTTATAGAATAAGGTTATTTTAGGAGTTTAAGCTTTTAAGCTAAGAAAAGTTTTATTTTATTTATTTAGGCCTCCGGGCCGCACTCTAGGTTCTATTTATCGTCTATTTTTAAGTATTAAGTTTTTTTAAACATAGCTTAAATTAATTATTTTTAACTATTTTAGTTATTTATAATAACTTTTTATATATTATAGAGGTTAAGAAGTATATAAAAATGTTTAAACTTAGCTTATAAAAGGTTTTTAATAAGTTTATTTACTAATATATTTTTTATTAATATATAAGTAACCTCGAAGCTACTTCTAGTATACTCTTATCTTAGCTATATATTTTATATATCGATATAATAAAGTTAAGTAACTATTCTTTTCTCTTTTTTTATAACGAGTTAAATTATTTACTAATTATTATAGTTAACTAACTATACTTTTTTTAAATTAAGGGTAATATTTTTAAAAAGGCGCTTTAAAACTATAATCTCTTTTATAATTTTTTTAAAATAAAGAAGCTTAGTTTTAATAATTAACGTCGTAACTGTTACTTAGCGTGCTAATTTTTATTAAATTAGGCTATTAAAAAGGAATATTATATATTCTTAAGATAATCGTTATATTATTTTGTTATTTATAAAGCTAGTATTTTTAATTAGAAATAATAATTACGTACTTAGTATATTATTATAATAGAGTATAAGATATTTTGTTATATAGAGATATTAAATATAATAGTTAATTATTTTAATATAGGTTACGCTTAGGTTAGTTAGGAATTATAATAATTATAAGTAAATAAAAGTAATATCCAGTTTAATTATTATAGTTATATAAAGTATATTTCTAACTTTTTTTTAGTAAGTCTTTATTTTATTTTTTATTACTTATTCCTTATTTAGTTTAAACTCGTCCTAAGGAAGAGGGGTAGCTAGATTTAATAAATTTATAAAATCGAAGCGCTTAGTAACTCGCTCGATATATACGTTATAAATAAAATAAACCTTATAAATAGTACGGTTTTATAAAATCTATATTTTAAAAAAGTAATTAATTAGTCTATTTTTTTTAAAGTTAATATATTTTTTTATATTATTAATAATCCTCTAAGCTACCTTTTAGTTATCTTAATAGTATAAAATAATAAAGTTATTAACGTAAAATATTAATATTACTTTCTTATTTATAGTTTAGTAAATATAAATCTCTTCGTAGCTATATATTATATTTATATTACGAAGTATAGAAATAAAAGTTTAGAATTAGAGAATTAATAAGTTTTAGAAGCTATATAGAGCGCGTTAGAGCTTACTTACTTTATTAATAACTTTATATCCCTCTAGGAATTTAATAATTATTAGTTTTTTATTCTTAAGAAGTGCGTTAAGGAATGCGTTAATAGTATTATACTAGTCTATTTTAAGGTTAAATTAGGTAGCTATTATTATTATAAGCCTAAAAGCTTTTATAGCAAGTATCGAAGCGTACGTATTTTATAAAAAGTTAAGTAGTTATATATCCCCCCTTATATATATATATACTTTTATTTTACAAACCTCGTTATTAATATTATACTTATAAGTATATACTTATTTTAATAGAAGTAGGATCCCTTATTTAGGATTACGGTCAACTTCTTTTTATATATTAATATCCCTTAGCTTTTTTATTTTTGTATTTATAGTATCCCTAAGTAGTTTTTATAGTTACTATAAGAAATATTTAATATTACTAAACTTTTTTAGTAAGCTTTAGAAGTTAACTTTAGTAAGTTATAGTTTCTAAACTCCTCTAGAGCGCTCTAAATAGGTCTTATAAACTACTCTTTTTATTATTTAATAAAGTGTTATATATCCTATACTACTTTTTTTTATAGCTTTTTACTAATTAAGTATAAAAGTAAAGAAAAAGTAGTTTTAGTAGCGGTTATAGTAATTACCATTTTTTATATTTAAATATAAGAGCGTTATAAAAATACTATTATCGAAGCGTTATAGAGGTCTATAGGCCTAGTTTAAACGTCTAAGACCTAATAGAGCTTTATTTAGTACTTAATAAGGCAGTTTTTATAAGCTTTATTTTTATATAATAATAGAGGTTTATTATAAGGGTTCCTTACTAACGTCGATTTTAATATTAAGAATTACTTTTTTACGATTAGTACTTCGTTTATTACGTACTTTAGTATTTTACTAAGAGCTATTAAAAATTAAAAACTTAAGAACTTTTATAATATATATAAGCGCTTATAAGGAAGATTATAAACTATATAAAGTTGTTTATAATTTAGTTACTATAACCCCTTTTTTACCCCTATTTTTAAGCTATATAAGGGGGTTATTTTAGGGGTTAGTAATAATAATAAGATTATATTAGCTTTTTTAGCCTTATTAACTATACCCTAGAGTACGTTTATTAGTTACTTAGCGTCCTAAATAGTTAAAAATTTAATAATAATACTATCCTCGATTATAAAATTATTTTAAGTACTAGTATTTTTAAAATCTAAATTTACTTCCCCGAGTACTTAAATTAACTTATTATTAATATTAAAGAGTTTTTATATTTTTTAAATTACTAGATTTATTTACTTACTTATAATAGTTTACTCCTTATATACGGGATTATAAAAGACTTTTTTATTAAACTTAATATTTTTTATAATAAATACTTACTTAAGCGTAGGTACTTAGACCCTATATAAGTTATATATTTTTAATATATATTTAACTAAGTATCTTATATACCCGCAGGGAAGTATTTTAAACTCTTTTTATTATATACCCCTTTTACGATTTTTATAAAAAGGGTATGCTTAGTAATTATATATATAAAGATTATTAAAATACGGGGTTACTAATTTAAAATCCTATATTTAGTAACCCGTCTATTACTAGTATTAATATTATTTCTACTAGTTAATTTTTATTATAATAGGCAAATCTCTTTTATTAACCTCCTATAGGGTAATATTATAAATAAAAATTATTACTAATACTATTTTATTTTATAAATTCGTAAAGAGGTTCGTAAAAAGGCGTATTTTATAAGCTTTAGTAATTATAAGTTAACTTACTTTTTTTACGTTACTTATAAGTTCTTTTATATATAGAGGTAAAAGTTCTATTTTAATTTTTAGCTTATTATATTACGTTTTATATACGCGTCTAACGTTTATAATTAAAAGAGCGGTCTTATTATTATTTTTAAAAAAATAAATTAGAGTCCCTTTTTAATAATAAATTACTACTTCGAAGCTCTATAATATAAAAAGTACTTCCTCTTTTATTTTAGTTTTTAAAAAGAACCCCCTAAGCTACTTACTATATTTGTTAAAAATTATAAATATATATTATTATTTATTAAAAAATAGTTTAAAATAGAAAAGATCTTAGTATATATAGTACTATAGCCGTAAGGCTCTCCTCGAGAATAGTCCTTTTAAAACTACTATCTTAGTATTAGATAATATATATACTTTATACTTAACTTATAATAGAGGTTTAATACGCATACCTCGAGTCTTATATAGTAATTAATAAAGAGTATTAAGTCCGAAATAACTTATTTTAAAATACTAAAGGAGCGTGCTATTAAATTTTTTATAAATACGTTAATATAAGTAATAAAATTTTTTATAACTAACTAGTAGTATAATACTAACTAAGCTCTATAAAATATACTTAAAGTTTATAAAAAAAAAATAGGATTAGAGGAGCTTATATTTAAAAAAAATTAGATTATTTTTTTAAATAAGCTACTTTTTAATAATACTCTTATAAAGCGTTTTTTATTATAAAATATAATTTAGACTGTAATATTAAAATACGCTTTTATTTAATAAAGTTTCTAAGATTATATTAATATAAAATCTTTTAATATAAGCAACGTTCTAGAGCTTTAAATTATAAGTTCCCTTTTTTTTAAGTCTATTTAAGATACCCTTTATAATTCGAGTACTACGTATAGTAATAAGTAGCATAATAATTCTTAATTTAATATAGTCGTTATTATTTAATAATACGTAACTCTCGGGTTTAAATAAGCTCTTATTATTAATTAAATATATTACTTTATAGCTATTTATTACTATATTCTAAGAAAGGGGATAAGCGTTATTTATAAGGGTACTAAAGATTGCGTTTATTTCTAGGTCCTAACTTTTTATAAGTATAGTAACTATATAGCCCTCGTCCTAATTTATTAATAAGCTCGCTATAAGTTAGTTAGAAAATCTTTTTAGAAACCTAAGTTTCTTAGGGGTTCTATCGTTTTTTAGCTAATTAATTTTTTTAAACTTATTATAAAGTAATTTTTATTTATTTAATTTAATAATAATAAGGACTTTTTTTATATAGCTTTTTAATATTTATATTAGTAACTTATTAATATTTCGGCTTATAAATACTTATTTTAATTTTTAGTATACTAAAGGGTACTATAAATATGCGCAATTATAAAAGTACGTAACGTTACCTTTATTATTTACGTTATTAACTAAGTTAGAGTGTTTAATAAAAGTAAAATAAGCCCCTTTTTAATTTAAAAGCCGTTTAGTATATACGTCCTAAGTTATTAAACTAAATATATACGTAATCTCCTCGAGGGTTTTAGTATACGTTTTAAAAGCTATTAATTTATTAAAAGTCTTATATATATATTAGCCCTATATAAAGTTAAGTTTAAATTTAACTATAATTAAGAAGTTAAATATAGCGATCTCTTTATTAATTTTTAAAATATTATACGTTTTAGCTTAAAAATAAATAGACTACTACTCTTTATATTAATATTAGGGATTAATTCTAGTCCTTATTTTATTAAGGGCTTATTAATATTCCTCTCGAATTATATTTTTAATTATTATCTTAGAGGGTTAAAGTTCTTATTTTAATTATTTAACGATTCGTTATATACTAAACTTAGAGCCGTTTTTAATAGTTTTTTAAAATATATATTTATAAAAAGTAGCGTTAACTAATTTTATTAATTACTAAGTAAGGAGTTTAATATATATATTAATAATATTACGTTCTTAAGCTTTAAATTATTCGTATTTAGTATCGATTTTTTATTATTTTTAAATACTTTTAAGTATATAAATCCTTTTTATAAGTATAATATAAGGATAGATTTATTTACGTAAAATAGGTAGTATAATTAGTTTTATAAAAAAAAACTTAGCTTAGTTTTATAAGTTATTTATATTTAAAAAAGTTAAAGGGGTTATATTAAGAGTTATATTTAGAAGCTATTAATAAAGGATTTTTTAGTTTTTTTAGTTATTTTTAAATACTTTATAGTATATTTAGTAAGTTTATAGTTCTTTTTTATTACGGGTTATAATTAATTATCTAAATTTAAAAAATAAAATAAGTACTATAAAAAGGTCGAGGAGTATATTAAAATCTAGAGCGTTTAGGTCGACGTATTTTTAAACCCTAATACCCTTATTTATAATACGAAGTACGTTAAACTATTTAATCTAACTATTATAGCTAGTTAATTTAGCTTAGGCTAAAATAAGTACGAGTACGTTAATTATATTAAAAAAATTATAAGAATCGTATTAATAAGTATATTATCGTAATATAGGGTCTTAACTAAGAACTAGGTTTATAATTATTATAAGTTATAATACGTAGTAATAAGTATACGGAGTATAGTAAAAATAGCTTAATATATTAAAGTAGAAATAGATAAAAGTAAAAGGTCTATATATACGATATCTAAGATAGATACGTAATTTAGTACGTAACGGGTACTTCGTAAAATACGGTTATTATCCCTATTACGTAATAATATCTCAGGATACCTTTGGCAGTGGTTGCTAACTATGATGTAGTACGCCCTAAGTTTTAAACTATTAACTATTAAATGTGTCCATTATGAGATAAGAACGAAGAGAAATCTATATAATAGAATAAATAGAGAGAAATCAGAGCTATAAAATCATTGAGTTGTCGAACACTCCACCCCGTCTGCATCGCAAATACTCTCGGAGTGTTGTGCCAAATATGTTGAATATTCCTCTACACACCCAAGGCTGAGACAGTGCCGGAGACTTTTGCCTTCCTCGGCAGTTGCGCGAATTTAGTGTTCAATGCCCTTCAGAAGCTCTTCAAGGCTCCCAGATGTGACGACGGTCACCTTCTCACATAGCTCGGGAGGGCATACTTCCTCATAAGCCTTGATGGTGGAAAGTCAGTGTCTTGGTTTCTCAATCCACACTATTATTCGGTGCCTGCAATCTGTTTTCCAGGCTTGTTGCAACAGTCTTCCTTCAATGGTACATGTCGGATCACAGAGGCGGCCAGCGTGGTAGGACCCCAGTTGAATACCGTCGGGGTCAACGGCGCATTCTCGCGAAACTGATGAAGATTATCTAAAGTTCGCGGTAAGCATTAACAGCTGGTTTTGCATGTAAACTACCAGAAGCAAATACCTTCAAAACGAGTGACAACGTCCAAAATAGGCGCGCCCCTTTGGCCGAACCCCACGCCAGTCACATTCCAGTGGGTGCCGTTCATTCGGTCAGCGATATTTGTAATTGGTTGGTCCGGGCCTTGAAACAAAATTGTGACGAATATTTATCAGTACCTAAGTGATAAGCACTTGGTGGTACGAAAGCATTGTACTGTGAACATTGACGCCGGCCCTGACAAGTGCGGCGGTGTAATTCCGGAGTTCCTTGTCAACATCAACAGGGTCATAGTGCTCCGCAATCATGTATGGATGATAGGCAGGAAGTCACCTGTGTGTTGTTAGTCGAACGCTCTACTTCTTGAGGGATCTATGCGGTTCTCACGTATAGAAGACGTTCACTTCACCGCATCCAACGTTGGAAGGGTAGATGATTTGGGAGAGTCGGAGCGGTCCCGAAGATGCAGTCGTGCTCCCCAGAAGCACGAAGGTGAAGATGGTCTCCAAAGAGTATCTCATGTTGAATCTCGATTCTGTGAGGGTGCTAACTGTAGCTTTGACAGTTTGATGATGATAAGTTGAAGTCAGACGGTGGAGTATAGTAGTTGATGATGATCACAGCTCATCAAGCACCGATTTTAAGGATGACAGCCACGCTTTTGTAGTCAAGTATCTTTACTCCATCCGTTGACTATGTTAATTCATCGTCAACTGATGGCATGCCCCTTTCTTCCAGCCGATGAGTAATCGGCACAGCTTGAATCGAGACGTCGCGAAATCATTGCACAAAAGTTGTCAGCCTTGTTAGGCAGACTTACAAGCCCGATACGTAATAAGTCGCCTGCATATCCCGGAAGAGAAGTTCAGTGTACCTTGTTCATGTCAAAGAACCTCTACCCTGGTTGATTTGCAGAGTGGCGCACCCACGTCCTAGAATTCTGTGTGACCTAAGCGCTCTGCAATATCTTTATGACGCCATGGAGCCTGATTCAGTGTCGATCCAATCAGGTGTTGTATTCAATTTTAATCAACTCATTCAAAGGATTGCAACATTTGAGCAAGTCTAGAGTCAGTAGCTAGAGTGATATGGAGCCCTGAGGGAGGACCTAAGCAAAGTCATGAAACTATCCTCAACTCGGCAGTTGATGGCTGTTCTGTCCTATCTCCAAATATTTTCACAAGGGTCTTCAAGCGACTAAACGGTTGAATGGGCCCCCTAGTCAATAAGACATCCTGCTCATATTGTTATAGGCACTTTTGAACCGTCTACAGCCCCGCAGGCCGCATCCTTCGGAGGTCATCAGGCAACACTGTGGGACTTCCGAAACTTTACCGGGACCGAGTCGGGAACCTTTCATGACCGAGTGCTACATACCCCGTTGCATCGTAAAACTTCAAGGCCCTCGCTGATCGATTGAAGAGAGCTGCTACGATAGACCAAGTGGATTTGTAAGATTTTGTCAGAGTCCTCTAATGAAAAGGAAATGATCCTGCAAAATGAGACCACTACACCATTTGTAATCGATCCAGCTCCACGGAGTTCGAGAGCAAGCATGAACGTGCTGTCTTTCATGGGATCTCTTAAGGGAAGAGAACGAAATTGACGGCCTTCACAAAGTGAGGGTATAGAGTCAATCCATAGTCTGTTCGACGAGGAAGTAATTTCTACGTCTGCTCTCACATTCTGCGAACAACTACGTGCGTTTCTTCACCATGCTTGTCCAATCTCTAATGTGGTTGATGGTCACAGCTACTAGATACCAGCGATCTGATCGACCTACACTGAATTTCGACTTTCCATCGAACCCAAAAGTCCAAAGATTCAAGGTTCATGTCCATGAATCCTTTCTGTATGATACCTTGCAGAAAGTACGATCTTATAGACCTACACATGGCCTGTCTTCAGAATGGGATACTGAAGGACCTCCCGCTGGGAATCTGAATGGCGTTGCGGAGTACTGGATCAACCAATACGATTGAAAGAAAGTTGAGAAAAGGCTCAACGACGATTTCGATCACTATGCAACGACTGTCCCGGGCGGCGAGAGTTACCCATAGCCTGTACCGCTGCACTTTATCCATCATGTTTCCGCCAACTCCAATGCCACACCACTACTCCTCCTTCACAAATGGCCATCAACGAATCTAGAGTGGTCAAAAGTCATCAAGCCTTTGTCAGAAAATTACGAACAGTCATTTCACATCGTCGCACCGGATCTACCTGGCTTTGGATTCAGTCCGGAGCTAGAACACCCCGGGCTAGGATTGCGCGAAATGGGATCAGCCTTCGACACCTTGATGCACCAGCTCGGTTACGAAAAGTAAGGAATAGTCACTACGGACCTCGGATGGGTCACCGGAATGTGAATGACCATGGATGTCCGTGATAGTATACTTGGTCACATGTGCGACTTCTTTATCGCTGAGCCAACCACTGAAGACCGGGCTCGACTGGGGCAGAATCACACCACCGACGAGGAAACTCTTTACATGAAATCTATCGACAAATGGTTTAGCTCCCATTGGGCACATTCCGTAGTTCATAGATAGAAACCTCTGACTGTATCCCAAGTTCTGGCTGATAGTCCGATTGGTCTGCTTGGCTGGTTCTGGAATGTCAACTACGCCACTTCCAATGGCTACCCTTACACCGAGGAAGAGCTCATCACGGATGCGATGATGATGTATATACCGGGGCCATACGCAGGTATTCGAGCTTACCTGGGATTCCAGGTTTGCCATCCCGTTTTGAGGGTGATTCTTGCAAGCGTCGTAATCATTGACACCTACCTTATGCTAGTCACAATTTCCCCACACAGACGTGCCCACGAGGGTCTCTCAATGGAGTATGGGCGATGGCCCGTTCCCTGACGTTGGCAACTTTGGGTTCGCAGTAAGTTCTATCAATTGCGGAACACGTGTGTCCAGACATCAAAATTGACTTTCGACAGCCAAGAGAATGGGTCGAAAGATCCGTTAAATTGGTGTTTCTCCAGAGACATCGAGTTGGCGGGCATTTCCCAGCTGTCAGTCACCCCGATCTGTGGATGGGTGACGTGCGGGCTTTCTTTTCCGCCCTACGCAAGTCGTCTTCAGTGGAAAAAGATGAGCTCTAGACCATTGTCAGTGAGGCCGTATAAACACCACGACGAGGAGACTCGTTGAGTGGCTGTGTGTAAAATTCAATGCACATGTGGAACGCGATCCAAAGAGTATCTAATGAAACACGATCTTCGCGAATTTCTAAAGTCCTTGTTTTTATCGCATAGTCTAGACCGAAGTCTTTGGCATCATACCCTATTATTAGCCTTCAACGGTTCATCTACTCACCTGTAAAATGGTCCCGCTGCGTGTCTGAAGCGCTGTTAGCGTGTCCACGTATCATGCCGCAACGCCACCGAATTGCAGCACCAGCCACTTCCCGTCTCTCCACGACTGGTGCTCAGGAGGAACCTGCAATATCCAAGACAGCTGTCATTGATCCAGACATCGAAGCAAGTTCTCCCTGGAACTGGGGTCGACAAGCGGTGTGTCAGCGGCTGAGTGCAGAACCCCGCGCGGGCAGGGATACAGACCCAATGATAGAGCTCAAGGGCAAACTATGCCAAGCAAGCTTGTATGACATCCAGTGATCTCCGCAGTCTAACAAGTGACGTCAACCCACTTTCCATGTTCACTGCCAAGGAACACGAATAACAAGCCACCGCGTAGTCTGGGCATCAAATGCGCTCACCCATCAATTTCCCCTTTGATGTTGGGCTTCAGCTGGAGTGTTCTTGACATTCCCCTGATTGATCCACCCTCTAAACGGGCTGACCCACTCTCGCGTTGACCCATTGATATATCATCATTATTCCTCAAGGCCTCTGGTCTTTCATCAACGAATACCGCTTTACTCTCCTCTGCATTATTCACTTTTCTGAATCCAGCATCCTTATTCAAAATGGCAGGAATCGTAGATAAGTTGACCGCCTCTGGAGGCACCGAATCAGCAGGTAGGGCACAACGGACCCATTCCCCGGCTACAGTCCCTTATTTGTTTGTTCGGCATGTTGTGTCTAACATCCCGTCAGGATTCCTCAACGATATCATCGAGCAGCTATGGCCAAACATCAATGTTGCCGGCTGCAGGATGGTAAAGGAGATTGTGGAGCCCATGTTCGCTACGATGCTTCCTGGCCCCCTCGCGAGCCTCAAGTTCGTCAAGCTGGACCTCGGGACTGTTCCCATGCAGGTAGCAGAAGTGGACGTCCACAAGGTTGACAACGGCGGTATCAAGCTTGACATGGACGTGATTTGGGAAGGAAAGAGCGACATCGAGCTCGATGGCAAGATGGTGCCCAAACTGGTAAGACCCTGATACGAAGATGACCGCTTGACTCGCGCATAGCTAAAGCAGACGACGACAGGGTATCGAGCATGTTCATCTGAAAGGCAGACTTTCCATCCTGCTTGCACCTCTAACAAATATCATCCCCTTGGTATGTCATTTTTACATGACTTCTTAGATAAATGATGCTGGTATGAGTGCTGACTTGAAAATTAAGATTGGAGCTGCGCAAGTCGCCTTCATCAACCCACCAGAACTCAAACTCGACTTCACCAATGCTGCGAACATCGCAGACTGGGCCTTGGTTGATAAGGCTGTGCGCAAGGTCATTCTGGACATCATCGCCTCGATGGCTGTGCTCCCCAACCGTTACCTTGTGAAGCTTGACAGCAACAATGACTACTTCAGAACATACCTGCCTCATTTGGGCGCCCTTCGCCTGACTATTGAGAGGGCAATTGGTATCAACGGCCCAAAGAAGAGTGGCGCCAAGAGACTGTTGGCCAAGATTGTCAAGGATGTCCCCGACTGCTACGCGAAGGTGAACGTTGGTGCCGAGGAGGAATGGCGCACTTCCGTCAAGAAGAATGATCACGACCCGGAGTGGAACGAGACCCATGACTTCCTCGTCGCAGACTACGATCAGCGCATCTTTATTGATGTCCAGGACGATGATCTTGGCGGCGATGACGATATTGGTATCGCGACTACTACGGTCAAGGACATTCTGCTCAATGGCGGCTCCCAAGAGTTGGCTCTTACCCATAAAGACGAGCCTACTGATGCCAAGATCGTCGTTCACGCAAAATTCTATAACTTTGTCGACAACGCCGAAGTCATCACATCCACTCAAAGTGAGAACGAGCATCAAATCGTCGGTCTCGCAACGGTCCTCATCGCCAGCGCCCTCGGATTACAAGGCCAGCGCGACGAGCTTAACCCCAGTATCAAGGTAACATGGGGCGCAAAGGAGTTCCGCACTGCGGCCAAGACCTACAGCCCGGGAACAGATATCTTCAACCCATCTTTCGACCAGGCGTTCAGGATCCCTGTGACGGCGGACATGCTGGCCAACCCCGCCAACTTCAAGATCTCTCTGCTCAACAAGGCTGACGAGACTGGTTCTGTTGAGATTCCTTTCCAGGATGTTCTTCAAGCGCCTGGCTTGATGAAGGAGGAGAGCTTCGATGTCGGATCTGGAGCGACTGTGAGAGCCAGTATCTCTCTTCGCGGATTGCAGGTTGCGCACTAATTAGCTCATGATTTGACGAACATGTTCATGTATAACTACACGATAATACACGATTGAATGATATTAATCAAAACGAGACGTGTCTTATGATGAGAGAAGATCGATTTACGTGAGATTAAGTGTCTGTAGCTCTATGGTTCCCTGCACGAGCTCGCCATCCATCATGCCATGAACGTACGCCTCGCCAACGATTTGGGAATGTCTGGTCCAAGTACGTGAACGGGTCGAAGTGATGAACGGTGCGTCTGCGCCAATAATTATCCACACATCATCGCCTACTGATGCTGACATTGGCGCAAGTCCGACGTATCCTCCATCGGTTACGAAAAGGCATCTCCCAACCAGTTTGGCAAGGGCAACACTCATGTACTTCATGCCCTCGGAATACTTTCCTTGTCGCAAAGCTTGGTATGACATGAACATTTTACCAGATGCCCTTTCCGTCTCCCAGTTGTATGCAAACTCTCGATCAGCGATGGGAGTTCTCCACAACGCCTCTCTCAGTGCTTCATCCGTTTTGTAGACTGTATTAGTCCCTGCCAGTGTGGAACCAAGATCGTCGAGCCATCTGATAAACAATGACTGTTGAAGACTATCTGCCTCACCGTCCAACCCATTCAATCTTGCGAAAGGCGCTCCTTGTTTGACGATCTTGCCGACTTTCATAGCCTTCAACGATAGCGAGTACGTATTGAATGGATTCTCATCCGAGAATGCCGCTGATAGAGACTGTGAGAGTGATCCGGAGGCCGTGTATGCTCTTTCCCTATTTTGGCCTCGGACCATAAAGATGGATGGGACGTGTAGCGGCTGCGCCAGGAATTTCGAGGACCAGTCGGGTGCCCATGACGGTTTGCCTAGATTCATACCCGCGAAATAGCTGTGTACCCCCCCTAGCCCTGCAAATGATAGAATTCTCGGGCCGTAGTAGATCAGACAGGCTTTGGCTACCTCTGTCCGAATCGTTTGCCAATCCTTGTTGTACTGGACTGGAATGAACGGGCTCAAATCCGGGCTAATCAGGCCTAACAGCGAGAAGACATAGTCTCGTTGATCGGAGGCCTGGAGTTGAGCCTTGTTTGCCATTCTTGAGAGTAAAGAGAAAAGGGCGAAGAGTGAAGAGTTTGGACGAGTGAAGGCCACTGGAGTAACCCTATCGAGAGACGCCGTAAGAAAAGCCACCAGCGTGGAGCTGTCTCGCCTCCCCGTGCCTGCGCCGACAATGTTCAAATAGTCGCGCACACCACAGAGCACCCAAAATCCGTTATAGAATGCATCCCAAGAGGTCCAAGTATCACCGCAACAGACCACACAGTCTTTTGACAGCACGCGTTCCTGAATCACCCAGACGCGCTGGAACCACGCTCGCTCGAATAAAGAACCGATAGCGTTCAATCTTGCTGACTTGTTGTGACAAAGCTCTCCGATTATCCCTCTGAGCACGGCCTGGACTCTATCGACAGTCGGATTGACGGCGATTTCAGTAAATGGGAATTCGGACCATGACATGACAGCAAAAGCCCCCGAGTCTACCAACTTGTTTAATTCGAAAAGAGTGTTCATTGCCAGATCACTGTCCAAGCTTGTCAGACCGAGCCAAACAAAGGTTTTGGTAGCGTAGCGGTAGATTTCTCTCATATAAGACACCTGTTGAGCTCTCTCTGCTTCGTTTTGCTGGTCGATACACAAGGCATCGATCCAAAAGGTTGATCCGAGGTTCTCGCCAATTCGTCGAGAAGCCAATTGCCTCAGAGCTGCTTCTAAGTTTGTGGTAACTTGAACCCACTGGTCCTCCACTAGGATGTCCTTCGTGATCTCGGCATCTCCCCATGCGTATGAAACCGCCACGTATGATTGCCTCTCGTTGAGGCTGGCGTGTTTCAGACGACAGCGAACGGGGAAGTCCGCCGTAGACCCCGGATCTTCTGTCTCCAGAGGTGCTATGTCGATGAGGCGAATTTCTTTCTTTTCTGGATCTAGCGATTGATATAGGAAGGACCGCAAGCTGCTGGTCATCTGATGTTCGGTCATTGGCCGCGATGAAAGGCAATAGCGAGATAGGTGACGTGTCGTTGAGTGAAGTACTCCGGCTTACAGTCCTCAACTGCCTTCTAATTGCACTTACTTTCTTCAATTGTGACTTGAAAAGGGGCAATACTCATAATGGTCGCTTTTCTGTGGCTCTTCAACAGATTGGGTCTGCTCGTTGCAGCAGCAAGATTTCTAGCGCTTTGCTGTGCCCCTCTCTCACAAGGCAACTCTGCTGACATGTTGCGGTTGATCCGACCAATCATGGAACGCTGCGATAACCAGTCGTCTCGTCGTGCGGGTATGATTGGTTGTGTTCTCCAAGTAGTGCGTCGGCCACTTTACTATCCGTATTCCGCACCCTCGAGATACGATACCTCCTATTTCTTAAGTTAGCTCTGGTATACAGACACAAAAGGTGTCGTAGAGTCACTATAGGGGTATTAACGTATATAAAGAGAACGGTTATTTATTAAAAATAAGAAATAAGTATAATACTCGCTTTAATATAGAGGGTATAAGCGAAGTAGGCCTTAGTAATTATATAATTAAGGTTATATAATATATAATAAGGCTATAAATAGTTAAAGCTATTATAATATACCCCCCTAAATAAAAATACGTTTAAAAAAAGTGTACTTAACTACTTATATTATTATAAAAAGGTCTATTAAAAATAAAAAACTAAATATTAATATATAAAAATTTATTTATAAAAGGAATTATAAAGTAAATTAGTCTATATATAGAGTTATAAACGAGGGGTAAATTAGCTATAAATTAACCTCTATATTCGTTATTATAAGTAATCTTAAGGTTATATTATTAATAAAAAGTATAATTAATAAACGGCTTTTTATTAGCTAAATAATTAATTTATAGGTTAAGGGTAGTAAATATATAAATTTTTTACTACTACTTATAGTACTAACTTTTTTTCCCTTTTTAACTTATATTTATATTACTATTATATATATATACCCTTATTTTTTATTTTTATACTTACGTTCTTATATATATATATTATTAAAAAAAGGATTTTAGTTAATAATATTATTTTATTTAGATATTATTAAAACGATTAGTTAAAAACTGCGCTCGTATTATTATAATATAAGAAGTTAAAAAATATAAGTACGAGGCTATAATTTTAAAAAAGAGTAATAGCTCCCTTAGCCCTTTTTATAAACTTAAAATAAGTAAATAATATTTTTTTATTTTATATTTTAATTATAATATAGCCTCGTTTATTTAATATTAATTTAATTACTTTATTTAATAAATAATAGCTTTATAACTAAACGAGTTATTTAAAAAAATAGTAGAAGTAAAGAAAGTTTATAACTCCCTCTCTTATTCTTTTTTAAAAATTAAAAAGAAGTTTTTATTTTTTAAAAAGATAGTATAAGTAAAAAGGGTTTATAACCCCCTTTTTTTACTTTTTCTTAAATAAAAAAAAATAACTTTTTTTAAAAAAATTAAAGAAGTAAAATAAGTTTAAAGCCCCCTCCCTTACCTCTTTTTAAAAAATATAAAAAAGTTAATTATACGTATAATACTTTTTTATTTATTATTAAAAACGTATAGAGTATAGAGGACTTTCGTAGTATAATACTTTAAAAAAACTACTAATACCTATAAAAATAATATAAAATACCTCTTTTAATTAGGTTAATACGGCCTTAATTAATAAAGTTATAACTAAAAAAAGAGGATAATATTAGCTAAATTAAAAAAGTAAATTTCTTAATCGTTTTATATTATTATATTTAAAAATAAATTACTAAAAAAGCTTTAGTTCGATTTTAAAAAGTATATATATAATTAAAATAAAAAATCTGCGCTCCGAACTCTTATTTTTAATCGGGGCCTTTTCTCCTTATATTTTATTTTAATTAGCCCTTTTATAAATATTTATATTTAATTAGTTCTAAAAAAGAACTATTAGGACTAATTACTTTACTTTATTTTAATTATTTCCTAATTTCTTTTTCCCTAATCTTTTATAAAAAAAAATTATTTTAAATTAGTCCTAATTACTATATATAGTTAATTATATTAAGCCCTCTATTTACCCTTTTTTTTTATAACTACTTTTTTTATTTTTTTTACTAACTTTACTAACTTTACTTAGTTTTTATCCTATTCTTCTTTAATAATTTCCTAATCCTAACTTTTATTACCCTAGTTCTTTTTAGCTTTTTTTATTAATAATAATATTTAAAAAGTATAAGTTAGAGTTATATATATAGTTTTTATAATCGGGTCGTTATATTAATTAATTTATTATTCTCTCATATTCTTATTAATATCAGCTTTATTTTTATATATATTATAATACTATAAAAAGTCTTAATAAAACTTAGCTAGTTCTTAATATTAGCGTTTATTATTTTTTTATATAGCCTAATTATACTTAGAGAGCGTATATTTAATAACTTTTTATTTTAACTAAACCCTTAGTATTTTAATTAAAGTCCTTATAATAGAGCTACTCTTATCCCTAATTAAAATATTTAAAAAACTACTTTTTTAATTATTTAAACTAGCTTTATTAAGAGCTAAACTAAAGTATAATAATAATTTAAATAATAATATATTTAATAAAGACTACGTAACTTAATAAGTCTTAGGGGTATTAATTAAGTATATAAATTAATTATTAATAATAGCGTTTAAACGCTAATTAATAGCTTTTATTAATTTAATTGTTTATAAAATCCGATTAGGGTTACTACTTATTAAGGATCCCTAAATATTCTTTAGTATTTTTAAAAATTAAAATAATAAAAGCGACTTTTTAAAAATAATAAGCCCTTATTTAAAGCTTTTAATTATTTTCTTTATTTTTTTAAAGTACGTAAGATTAATTAAAATATAATAGCTATAATTATAAAAGTTATAAATTTTTAAATCTTAGTTAGTAAATCTAAGGCTAAGTAAGTAAAAACCGGATTTTTAAGGAATTTATATTTTAGGGGCGTTGGTTATAACGTAGTTAGAGTTATTTAAGTTAATATAAAGCCTATTTTAAGAGTCCTAATTATATATTATTTTTTTAAAAAACTTACTTAGGGGAGGTCTTATTATATTAAAAAAGTAATTATTATTATATTAAAACTTATAGCTAATTTATTAAATCTAAGCTACGTAGAGCTTATTATTAAATAATTTAAAGTATTTATAAGTTATTTAATATAAGTTATAAATTAAGTTAAATTAGCTATATCGGACCGTATTATAAAACTACTTAAGTATATATAAACTATATTCTTATTTACTTAGTTATTATACTATAAGGATTATATAAGTATTTATATTAATTAGTTATTAAATATAAAGAAGCGTATCGATTTAATTATAAAAAGCTTTTAGGGCTTAGATATTATTAATAAATATCCTCTTTAAATACTTAAAAGCCTATTTCGAATTATATTAATAAACTATATTATCTTATTAATTAATAATTATTTTTATAAAATAGCCTAGATTATTAGTATAAAAAAAGAAAATTATTAAATATATTAAAGTTTTAATTTTTTATATAGTTTTTTAGGTTTAAGGGTTTAGGATAGGGGTCTTATTTAATTTAAAAGTACTCTCTTATTTCTTTTTAATTATAACTATATTACGTATTATAATAAAGTTTCGTATTATAACCTCTATTATAAATCTAATTTCGTATTTTTAAATCTAATCTTTATATAATAAACGTTTTTAAAAGTTATAATAATTAATTAAGACCTTTATTATTTTATAATAATCCTAATTTATTTAAATTTTTTAGTCTTTTAAACTTTTAAAAGCCTTAGGGTACTAATTAAAAAAAAGAAGTGCGTTTTTTATACTAAGCTATTTAAAATAGTTAAATTTAAGAAGGGTTAGGATTATTTAAAAGAAGCTAGTTTAATTAAATACTAAGCTTAAGTAATAATTAATATGCGCTTTATATTAATAGTTTATATTAAAATTAATAAACTAAGAGTTCTTAATATTTATAATAGTTCTAGGGTTAGTTTTATTAAAAATAATATATTTATTTAGATCTTATTTTCTTAGTTAATATTTAGTATTATTTTCGAAGCCCTTTATTATAATTGGACCCTAAATTCGTACTACGTCCTTTTTATTATTTACTTTAAAAAAAAAAATAAGAAGTAAAGAGGCTATTATAAATAGCTAAGTTAGTATTTATATAATAAATTAAGAAATAAAAATTAGGGGAGGTTTAATTAATAATAATTATAAAAAAGTAGTATTTTAGGTTTAAAAATATAAAAAAAGGCTAAAGAATATCTAGGTTAAAGATAGCTATTTAATAATAATAATAGTAATTAAAAAAAGAAAAAAAAAAGTTAGGTAGCTAAGTAAAAAGCTACTTTTTTATATTAATTATAAAGCGGCCTCCGTTAATTAAAAAAAAAGCGCTAAATTATAAATAATAAAAAAGCCCCGATTTATAATTTACTCCTTTTTCTTTTTATATAATAGCTATAATTTAGTATTAATTAACCGAGAGGTTTATAATATTTTCCTTTTTAATACCCTAAGTTTAAAGAGGAGTATATAAAGGCCCTCCCCTAATCCCTCTATTCTTTTTTATTTTTTCTTTTAAATAATAGCTTTTTAATTATAATTATCCCTTTTTACTTAGTCTCTTTTCTTTTTTTAATAATATAATTTACTTACTTATTATATTTAATACTTTAATTATTAATAATGCGTATTAAATTATTAAAACTACTTATTATAATATCTAGCTTTAGTAATATTTTTTTTTTATTTTTAAAAAAGCTTATTTTTAAAAAACTTAGGGCTATAAGTTTTAAAAAGTTAGTAAAAAGTAAATTATAATAAGTACTATTCTATTTAATCCTTTTAATTCTAATCCTAATTTAATATTTTTCTTTTTTAAATCTTTAAAATTACTAATTAGTTAACTCTTTTTAAATTAGTTAAAGAGTTTTATACCGAATTTTATATTATAAATCCTTAGTTTAATAAATATACTAAAAAATAAATAGCTTAGAAGTTTTAGTAATTAATTACGAATTAGAACGTCGTTAAGAAGTACGTTAATAAATTAAGTATTATAAATAGATCGTTTTTATAAAGCCGTCGGGTTTTTATTAATTATAATTATATTAATTACTTTAGCCTTTTATTTTAATAATTAAGTAAATAAACCCCTATTATTAATTCTTTACTTATCTAGGCTTATAATATTTAAAATACTATACTTTATAACTATTATGCGCAGTTTTTTAAAAAATATATTAATTTTAATATTAAAGAGCTAATTAAAAAAATAGTCCCTTATTTTAAGTACGTTTTTTTATTAAATTACTTTAATAATCGATATAGTAATTATATACATTTTAAAAACGAAAAATATTATTTTAAAAAGAGCTAGGGTTAGTAAAATATTAAAAAGTCCGGGGCCGATCCTAAATAAGGCTATTATTATTATTATATAATAAGTAATAATAAGGTAGTATTTTTAATCCTAGTTAATATTAGGAGAATTAAGACTTTAGTTTATATAGTTTTTATTAGATTGAAGCCGCTAAGGCTAAAGAAAATAAATATAATTCCGTTTTTAAAAACGCCCCTCTAATATACCTTATTAAAAACTATACGTTTATAATTTATAAGGGTTATTAATATTTAAAAATAAAATAAGTAAAATAAAAAGCTATATAAGCTAAGTTAAATTCTAAATAGGCTTAATTAAATAAGGAACTAAGCTTAGATATTTAAAAAGAGGGGTAGGGTTTTTTAATATAATTATATAATTAATAAATAGGGTTATTAAGTTTTTAATTATAATAATTAAAAAATAATTCTTTTTTTTTATTATCCCCTTATATTTTTATTCCGGATTTAGGTAAAGAGATAATTAAAAAATTAATAAGATTTGGTAATATCTTTATAAAATAAATATTTAATAAACAAAAATTCGTAGCTTATACTAAAAATTAGTAATAATAAAAAGTAATTTACTCCTCTTAAAAGGCTTTTATTTATAATTAAGTTTACTTAATAAGTAATTAAGTATCCTCGTCCCTAAAGTCTATTATATTATTATTATAGTTAAGAAATAGGATCGTAGTATTAATTATATTATTTTATAAAAATAAAAAATTAGCTAAGTTAAAAATAAAGTTATTATAAAAATTAGCCTCGTTAGGTAATAAATAAAGGCCTTTTAGAGACTTTAAGAACTTTTTAAATCGATTATTAATATAAATAGCCCTTATAATTAGGTTATTAATAAGCGTCTCTAATTAATACAACGATTTATTTAGAATAGCTAAGTAAATATAAAAAAGTCCTTATTAATAATAATTAAATTTCTTAGAAGTTAATATATCGATCTTTTATTAAATATTAAAAACGAGAACTAGATTACTAAGCTATAACTTTATTAATTAAAAAGAGTATAAAAAGTTAAATCGGTTATAGGTTTAGACTTAGTATTAAGTAATTTTATTAACTATAACTTCTTAGTTATTTATTAAAAAAATAAAAGCTTATAGTTAGGCTTAGACTTTTTAATTTATTATATATATATTTTCTTAATTAAATACTCTCTAAGTTGCCGTTTTTTTTTTAATTAGGGTCGTTATATAATAATTATAAATAAAATAAAACGGTATATAACTTAATAATACTTTAATAGTTATTTTATTTATAAAAAGGGCCGTAATAAATATAAGCCTAATGTTTTTTTTTTTAATCTAATTAAATACAAAGTATATATATAATAAGTTAGTAACCCTTTTTAAAAAGCCCGTTAGTATAAGGGTTATAAGCTAATATAACTTTTTATTAAATATTATATCGTTAATTAAGCTAAGTAATAGCGCCTATATTTTCTTATCCCTCGTTAATAATTAAAGTACTATAAATCTTATAATAATAAATAATATCTTTTTAAATAAACTTCGTAATATTCTTTAATATAGCGTTCGTTATAATCCGTATTTTTAAATACTTTATAAATTTATAACGCGCCTTAACGACCTTTTATTTACTTATATACTAAATATTTAAATAGATCTAAGAAAAAAGCTTATAAATTAGGATTATAAATATATAAAGATTATTAAAGCGTCGTAATCTAGCTTTTTAATAAGCCTTATAAGTCGTAATTAGCTCCCGGGCCTAAGCGTATATCCTTAGTTAGTAATATTATTTTATAAAATAAAAATAAATAGCTTCTTATTCCCTATACCCGGACTTATTATATACTTTATTAATTAAGTCTATTTAATAATACTTATTATTAATTACTTAAGTAAATTAGGGATAGGTTTTTATCCCCTATTAAAATAGAAATTTATTTTATATAATAAATCGTATTACTATTTATTTAAAATATCTAAACTAATTAAAGGGTATATTAACTAGCCTCTTTAAAATAAAGAGGAAATAGGTAATTTATTTTAAAAAATCTAATTATTATTTATTTAATATTAATAAATTGGTTAGAATATCTATTTCTTATATCTAATTAATAATAATATTACTATAGTTATATACTATAATAAAAAAGTTCTTTATAACTCGTATTTATAAGATTTATATATTAATAAAGTTTTTAATATCCCTATTAAGCTCTATTTTAACTAAGTTAGATTAGCTAGGGGTTTTTTTTAAAAAGCTATCTATTATAATATTTTTTTTTTATTAATATACTTAATTTTAAAATTAAAAAGTCTAATTTAAAAAAGCTAGCGTATTATTATTATTAATAATAAGTTATTTATAATATTATTAATCTAAATAACTAAGACCTAAGCGTTAGTTTTTAATAAGAAGTTAATCCTAAATAGATAATTATAAAAACGCTTTAAGCTTATTAAAATACCTCGTATTTCGAGCTTATTAAAGTTATAATTAAGCTCTAGTTTATACTATATCTTACTTTTATATTAAATAATAATACGCTTATTATTAACGATCTAACTAAGTATACTACTCTATTTTTTAATATTAATATTTATTATAAAAATAATTTATCTAACTTTAGTATTATAGTTTAATAAAACTAAAATAAGGGTTGTAATAATTACCTTCTTAAGTATTTTTATACCCTCGATTTATAATACTCCCTATTTAAAAAATTAGTTCTTACTAAATAGGGAATATAACGGGGCTATTATAAAAAAAAATTACTTAATTTAATAATAATAAAAAGTAATAATATTAAAAAACGATTTAATTTTTAAAACGTTTAAATATTTTATTTATTTAAGGATTTTAAAAACTTTAGTTTAATTAAGCTATCTCTTTTTTATTTTATAAAAATAGTTTATAATAACTATAAATAACTAGTATTATTATAACTTCGCTCTAGAAATAATATAACTAACTAGCTTAATATTAACTAAGACCTAATTAATATTCTAAAAATACTTATAAATAAATCGCTAGATCTTAAAATAATTAGTTAAGTATTTATTATTATAATAAAATTGCGGGCCTTTAACTATAATATTATTAATAAAAGTGCTATAATATTTTAAAATTAAGTTATAGAAAATATAGGTTATAATTTAATAAAACTAAGTTACTAAATTAATTACTCTTTACGAGAGGGTATAGTATTTATATAGCCTAAGTAAAATTAAAAAAGTCGTTAAATCGTAGCTCTTTTTATTTAAAGAGATCTAATTATAACTAAAAAAAAAATTTAAAAAGGAAATAAGCTAATTTATAATAAATTCCTTTAAAAACTCGTTAATATTAAGTAGTTACTAAGCGTCCTAAAGGGTAATAACGTTAATTTTTATTACTAAGTTAATTAATTAAAAACTACTATTTTTCTTTATTATTAAGAACTAAGGGTTCTAATACGTAGCATAGCTTTCCTTAATAATACCTTAAGTAATACGTTTTTAAATTATTTTAAAAGCTTTTAATAATAGAGCTTTTAGAATAGGGATACCCTTTATTTACTAAGTTTTATAAAATATAATCTTAATTAATTATAATAGCGCGATTATAAAGTTAAAATAACTATATTTAAAAAAGTCCTATATTAGTACTTTTTCTTAATTAAAGAGTATTTATTTAAAGAGGTTTTATTTATAAAATAAAAAATAATTATAATTTTTAAGAATAGCTTAAAGTTAATCGTTTATTAATTTAAAGCTTAGTTTTATATTAAAAAACTTAGGTATAATAATATTTTTATAAGGGCTTAATTAGTCTCGTAGCTTATTTTTAATCTCCTCGAGCTTTTTAAGTTTTTAATAAGGATTATTATTAAGTATTAACCCGTTAAAGGGCGCGTTATTAATTAGTTAGACTTTTTAATCCTTTTTTTTATATATTATATTAACTTTAATAGTATAGGGAATTTTATAAAAAGCTTTCTTAGTTATTATATATAATTTTAATACTTTTTATTTTAACTTCTTAATTTATTATTTAATATATAATTCCTCTTATTAAAAAATAAGCGTTCTTATTAAAAAATATAAATTATTTTAGTTAGCTAATCTATTTAGCTTATTTCTAGCTTTATCCTAAGCGGTTATTATTACTTTTTTAATTTATATAATTTAAAGCTAAATTATATAGAGCGCGATTATAATTATAATTTAGTTTACTTAGTTTTAATTTAAAACTATTATAATACGCTCGTTTTTTTTTAATTTAAATTTTAAATAGGGGTTATTAAAACTAATAATATTTCTAGTTATACTACTAATATTTAGTTTTCTAATTTAAAAACTTCCTCTACGTACTACTTAAATTAGAGTAAAATATCCTTTATATCCTAAAAACCGTTCGTTTTAATTATCCTTATTAAAATCCTTAGCCTCGCGTCCTTAATATAAATTAAAGTAGTAATTATTAACTTATTATATTTAAAAATAGCTTAGTATCTTATATAAATAAAAGACTTAATAATAATAAATTAGAAATCTTTCGCTCGTCCTTAATAAAAAAATAAGTAATTATTTTAAACTTATTAATTTATATATTTATAAAGTAGAAACCGTTAAAAGTTATCTAGCTAGTTAGATTATATTTAAACGTTTATATTTAAAGTTTTGTTATTATATAAAAAATACTAGCTTTTTTAATATATTATTTTAAAAAGATATTAACTTATATTTTAGTATTTAAAATCGTAACGATTATTAAACCTTTATTATCTTAATTTACACTAAATATTTAAACTTTTAACTATAAATAAGCGTTTAAAATTATAAAAATTAGAATTTTAAAAATTAAGTTAGTACTTCCAATTTTACTAATCTTAGTTATATAGTGGTTTTTTTTTCTAGCTTTATAGGCACAAAAGATCGACCTTAACGGGATTACACTTTTAAAAAAAATTATACAATATAGTATACTTTTTAATTATATAATATACATAATATATCCTAAGCACGCGCTTAATATAATATAATAATTTTAATATAAAAACCGCTATTTAATTTAGAATAAATAAGCTACCCTCTTTAGTAATAGTACTAACTAAAAAAGTTAATAGTAGAGGTTAGCTATAATAATTAGCTATAATAATTAGCCGCAATAGTTAGCCGTAATAGTTAGTTATAATAGTTAGAGGCGGCCTTTCTTAACCGTAGAGGTTCTAAACTTTAATAATAACGTAGAGGTTTTTAAAAAAAGGGCTAAATAGGCTAATATTTACTACTTAGAGCTTATAAAAATTCTTTCTATTCTTATTATTTCTAATATTACCCAAAGCTACTCTCTATTTAAACTAAATAAATCTACTAAATAAATCTACTAAATAAATCTACTAAATAAATTTACTAAACAAATTTACTAAATAAACTTATTAATATATAAACTACTATTTAGATAGTTAGTTAGATAACTAGTTAAGAGGTTAGCTAGTTAAAATACTACCTCGATAAGAACCTACTCTAAAAATACTTATCGATAAGTCTACCCCTTTTAAACTAGGCACCCTTAGCTAGCTCGACGCTATAACTATTATAACTAACGTAAGTACGCTTAAAAAGTAGTAAAGTACTTTCTAATAATACGGAATTTAACTAAGTAATATTATAAGCGCCGTAAATAGCTAGGTTAATACGGATACTAAAATCTAGTATATTAACGCTAGCCTAGTTATAATAGTTATAATAAATAAGTTAGAAATATATAAAATTAGGGTAATAAGCTAGTACCTTAAATAACTCCTACGGGACCCCCCGGGTAATAATAATACTTATATAAAAAAATAGATTATACTAGACCTAGCTACTTACGCAAGCTAATACTAAGAGGTCTTATACGTATTAAAATAAATAAAGCTCGCTTTATAAGCGGGTAGTAAAAGGTTAGGAGCTATTTTAATTAGTAGTTAAGTATAGAGTATAATATACTTAGTTTTCCTTAATACGTAATATATAGTACGGCCCCGGTAAATTACTTTATTAAGAGGCTAATCTTAGTTATATAACTTAGCTTTAAAAAGAGGTTCTTATTATACTTATTAAAAAGATTTTTAATATCTTTTTATTATTATCTATTTTTTACTAAGTTAGCTAAGGACTTCGGAGCTTTTAATAAAATTCCGTTAGTATTAAAATACCCTTAATTACGTATTAAAATTATTATTACTATAGTATATTTTAGTATAATCTTTTATAAAAAGTTTATAAGAAACGAGATCGGGGCTTTAAGTTTTTTTTTTATTAGCTTTTTAACCTCGGCCTTAAGGTTAAAATTATAGGGCTAATTTATAATTATTATTTTTTAAGTTTTATAAAAAAGAGGCTCTTAAGTTCCCTAAGTATTAATATTAAGAGTACTAATTAGAACTTTAATAAACTAGGACCTAAAAATAGATTTAAAAATTACGTTCTTTACTATTTTAAAAACCTCGTTATTATTATTAATTTTTATAATTTCTTTTTTTTAATTAGAGAAAAAAACTATTTTTTTTTAAATTATAAAAGCTAGCTTAGGTTATTAATCCCGTATATTTTTTTAAAATAAAGTTCGGTTACTAAGGTACGGTTTTTAGGGGGTTTTTTCTTATAAATAGTATAAACGTCCGCTTAGTTATAATAGCTTAAATTAGGTTATATTACATAAATATATCTAACCGTACTTATAAAATTAACTAAAGGGAGTATAGGTATAGTTTATTAAAATAGTCCGATTTAATAATTTAAAATCTACTTAACTAAGAGCTTAGTATCTTCCTTAGTTAATATATTCGCTACGTAAAAAAAGAGGGTAATATAATTAATAATCGCACGTTTTTTTCTATTTTTAATTATAATAAAAGGGATATTATTTATAAGTTTATAACTATTACGTTTTTTATATAGTAGTTTTTTTTCTGGCTTTATAAGTACAAAAGATCGACCTTAACGGGATCACGCTTTTAAAAGAAATTACATAATATAGTATACTTTTTAACTATATAATATATATAATATATCCTAAGCACGCGCTTAACGCAATATAATAATTTCGATACGAAAACTGCTATTTAATTTGGGATAAGTAAGCTACCCTCTTTGGCTACTTATTAATAATAAGCTGAGTAATATACTTATGCGGTGGCGCCGGCTAGAAAGGTTAATAGCAGAGGTCGGCCGTAATAATTAGCTATAATAATTAGTTGTAATAGTCGGCCGCAATAGTTAAAAGTAGCCTTCTTTAACCGCAGAGGTTCTAAATTTTAATAGTAACGTAGAGGTTTCCAGAAAAAAGGCTAAATAGGCTAATATTTACTACTCGTACTAGAGCTCGTAAAGATTCTTTTTATCCTTATCGCTTCCAATATCGCCCAAAGCTACTCTCTATTTAAACTAAATAAATTTACTAAACAAATTTACTAAACAAATCTACTAAACAAATTTACTAAATAAATTTACTAAACAAACCTATTAATATATAAACTACTACCTAGATAACTAGTTAGATAACTAGTTAAGAGGTTAGCTAGTTAAAATACTACCTTAATAAGAACCTACTCTACTCCCAGTATATAGTTAGTAATTAGTAGGCTAAAGATACCCGTTAATAAGTCTACCCCTCTTGGGCTAGGCGCCCTCGGCTAGCTCGACACTATAGCTATCGTAGCTAACGTAAGTACGCCTAAAAAGTAGCGAAGTACTTTCCGGGGGTACGGAATTCGGCTAAGTAATATCATAAGCGCCGTAAATAGCCGGGCTAGTACGGATACTAAGATCCGGTATATTAATACTAGCCTAGTTATAATAGCTACGATAAACGGGCCAGAGGTATATAGGGTTAGGGTAATAAGCCGGCGCCTTAGATAGCTTTTATAGGACCCCCCGGGTAATAATAATACTTATATAAAAGAATAGATTATATTAAACCTAGCTACCTACGCGGGCTAGTATTAAGAGGTCCTATATGCGTTAAAATAAGTAAAGCTCGCCCTATAAGTAGCTAGAATCACGCGGCAAAAGGTTAGGAGTTAATAAAAAGGAGATAATGGTCGAGTTAGTTAACTACTATTTTAATTAGTAGTTAAGTATAGAGCGCAATATACCCAGTTTTCCCTAATACGTAATACATAGTACGGCCCCGGCGGATTACTCCGTCGGGGGGATTACGTTTTTTATAATACTAAGCTTTTTAAGCTAAAATAATAAAATAGGTATTTTTATTAAGAGTATACTAATCGTAATCCTTAATAATTTAGTAATATTAACTTTAGTAATATTAATAGCAATCCCTAGGTCCTATAATTAGGGGCCGATTAGGATACATAGCGCTTATATTAAATATATAAATAGGGCCTCGAAAATAAATATTATTTTAATAAATCTTTAGCTTACTTATTTTATTAATTAAGTTAAAATTAGTAGTATTATTAGTAGCTACTTAGGTAACCTAGACCTCTATCGTTAGTTAATAATATTACTAGCGGTTCGGATATTAATATTAAGTATTTCTATATATTTAAGGAATAAGAGGCTATAATAAAAGCTCGGGTTAATTCTAATCGTTTATAAAGAGTAAGCTATATTCCTTTTTATATATAATTATATTAAAAAGTCCTATTTTAAACCTTATATACTTTATTAATTTAATAAAGCTATTTAAAATAACCCTAACCTTTTTTATTATTTTTTTTATAATATTAATATAAAACTACTTATATACGGCCTTAATTAAGCTCTTATTAGTTATAATATAGAGGTTTTATCGTTTAATAAGGGTAATTATATTATTAATCTTAGTAAATAGTACTTAAATAAAATTAAAATTAAATAATAAAATAAATAGTTTTTTAATAACTTTTTTAATTTACTTTTCTTTATTTAAAAAGTAGTTAGTATCTTATTTCTTATACTCTTTTAAAAAAAAGTCCTTAGCTTAGGCCTAGGGTAGTTTTTTAATTATATCCTTAATTAGAATTTAATAATCTCTTTTTATAATATACGTAATAAGTTTATTTCTAAATCGGTCGGGGACCCTACTAATCTCGTACTAATTTTTAAACTTTTTTAAAAAATTTATAATATTATTATTTTTAAAGACTATAGTCCCCTCTTAACTAGAGAATAGTATTTTATAAAAACTTATATTCTTTATTAAATTAAGTTAAAGAATTATAGGGCCCTTAGTTTAAAATATAACTATTTAAATCTAAATAGTAATAGTACTTAAGAAGGTATTAATTAAAATATTTATCCTAACTTAAGCTATAACTAGCTTTTTTTAATTAAATTAATAAATAAATCCGTTAAAAAGAGTAGCCTTTTTATTATTAAATAATTCCGCAGCTTATAGGTTTTAATAAACTATAAAAACTAGTTTAGTAAACGGTTTATTTAAAATAAAAAGGTTAGGTTTATATAATTAAACGTTTTAAAAAGCGCTAATAATAATAAAAGTAATATATTACTTATTTATATTTACGATCCGAGGTTATTAAAAATATAGCTCGTCGATTTTATTTATAATTTTAATAGTTTTATATTAATTTATTTACTTTAAATAGAGTTTAAAAAGAGAGGAGAAGAGCTATTTTAATAACTAAAATATAGCTATTATTCTAATTAATATAATTTAAACCGTTCTTCTTAGTCCTTACTAAGTATGTGGTGGTTTTTTTTCCGGCTTTACAGGCACAAAAGATCGACCTTAACGGGATCACGCTTTCAAGGGAAATCACACGATACAGTACACTTTTTAACTACACAATACGCGCAATGTATCCCAAGCACGCGCTCAACGCAATATAGTGATTTCGATACGAAAACCGCCATTCAATTCGGGATGGGCAAGCTGCCCTGCGGCGGCGCCGGC
>NW_026849598.1:0-40213 GCF_030869305.1 Colletotrichum tamarilloi
CGATCCCAATACGAAGTTCGCGAACATCAGGGATATCCATCGGGCTCAAATCGAAGCGGGTGAAAAGGAGGTTATCACGGCTGAATCCAGCGACTCTGAATGCCCTAGTGAGGCTGGCAGCTGTATTGTAGTGGGTGTGGTTGAGGATCAATAGTTAATAGTAATGAGGAGGTTGGGTTGTGATCCCATCGTTTTTGTGGTGCCAGAAACAGGGGGGTGCCAGGAAGTGGGTATGTTGACTTACCTCCGGCTAAGTCGCAAAAACTTTGTATACACTTCGAAATGTCTATTTTGGTTTATTTCGATGCTGATGACGACGCAACTATGTTTCCCACTCCTCTCTCAGTAATAACTCACAGAGTAAGGTTGTTGAGTATAATCCCACGTGTACGGTGTGCCGTCTATCCGACCTTTGTTGGAAACTTTTTCAGCACCCAAGGATGGCTTCGTCATCATCAGCAGCCCTAGGTCATGCTCGTAAGTCACGAGGTTGGCAGTATTGGAGCATTGTAGAGGAGGGCAGTCAAAGTCAAACAGGCCAACTTCAGCCCCCAACGCCAACGCGGTCAAGAACAGAACGTCGTGCCGTCGCACCCGCACTTATTATTATCTATAGTTATCATAGTTGTTTAGCACTATAGACAGGGCTCTACGTCTGCAATATGCGTAAGGTCAGTTTTCCCCCCTCTTTCAGGGCCTCAGCCTCACAGGAATCAAAGAGCCCCAACCAAAAAGAATCAAGGGGAAATTGCAAGCATATTTTCGGAATGGTATTCTCTCTCGCCAAACGCTGCAGCAAAGTGTTCCAGGGACTGGAAGCTGCTGAATTGGGAGCGTTGTCCGGTCTCACAGGCTTTGTTGGGGCATCAGCACCGGAATGCCTTACGATGTTTACCCACTTCACTTGAGGCTTGAGGGGGTACCCACGCAAATCAGGGCTCGTCAAGCCTCAAGAGAGTCGAAAAGAAGGGGAAGCTTCTTTGTAGCGGCGGGATTTTACCCCTGAACCCGCACCGTCACCCCCTGAATCGGCTTCCCGGAATGGCACTCTTCTGGAATGTGGGGGATTTAGAGCGTCGGGAACCGCAAAGCTTGGGCAGATGTGATGCAGGGGTATCCACGTCCTTTCTTTGCACATCCCCGGCCATGTTGTTACCTATCTGGGTGTTGCCATCTGGTACGTACGCAGTTTGCCAGTTGTGTTGCAGCGCCCCGTTGACGGCAGCCCGGCAGGGCTTATTATTTTCTAGCTTCTTTGGGCATTAAGCCTCATGCTTGGCATCGAAGCTTTTTGGTGTTCCCCACGTCGGGAGTGGCTTGTGAACCGTAACGTCAGATCTGTGACTGTGCATGATGGAACGCTCGCTTGTTACGTTATCGGGAATCCCCCTCTCTGCTACTTTCCCGAGCGCCTGTCTGCTCATGAAGCTCGAGACTCTTGAGTGTGTCCCAAAGAGCCTCAAGGAGTCCCGAAAAGTTCCAAGGAGGCGCCGACCTCGGTCTCGCCCCGGCTCATCAAGCCTCAGCCGTCGCAGGGTCCAAGCGTAGGAGACCTTGTTGTCTCTACATCAGCTCTCAACTTGGGAACATCCAGCCAGTAGGGACAATAGGAGAGTTTCGATCGCATGAAGATGCCTCGGACGAACGGTTTGAAACGTCCAGGTTGTTCGCCCACATCGCGGGTTAAACCTGCCATCTCATGAGGCTGTGGTATGGCCAAACATACTGCCAAAGTCTGTTAGCGAAGCGAACATGGGACGGCAAGAGACCTTCTCACTGGTTCTCGAAGGCCGTTCCTTGGACCCAGCCCGGCGATGACGAGGGCATCAACGTCGACAGAGTGACATCCGGGACGTCGATCATCAACTTTCACCCACCACGCGTTCCGGAGACTGGCTGTGTAAGACGCTCGTGCAATGCGTCGTAAGACTCTCCATTGACGTACCCAGTCTATCGTAGATCGTCAGTCGAGTGTCTAGTCAGGCTCAGGAAAGGGAGTTGAGAAGCCTTCGAAACGCAGAGCTCAACTTGACCATGAAAGAAGACCTTTGTCCCGTCCAAATCAAAACCTTTCTCTTTCTCCTCACCACCAACAACCAGTTCAATCTTCAATCACTCTCAAGCATCTCTCACTCTTCCATCTTTCGCTTTCTCAGCACCACTTTCGCTCTACTACACTTCAGTCTTCACACTTCTTTTTCAAGAACCACTACCAACCACCCCCAACAATCAAAATGCAGTTCACCATCGCCACCATCATTGCCTTCGCCGCCGCCGCTCAGGCCGGTCCCCTCGCCATCCGCGATGTCTGCAACTCCGCCCCCTCCGGCCCTACCACCGCCAGTGTCGAGCCCCGCTCCCAGCCCGCCGCCGCCACCGCGGACGCCTGCCAGAAGCTTTGCGAGGCCGACTCTGGCTGCCAGTCCTTCGTCTTCGGCCTTCCCCCCTCCGGCACCACCCCTCTCTGCTACCTCTACGCCGTCCCGGCTTCTCAGGTTCCCAAGCAGTCCAACACCAACTTGATGGTCTTTGACAAGGCTTGCACCAGCGTCCCCACCGTTGCTCCTACCCAGACCAACACCGGCGCCAACAACGGCAACACAGGCTCCAACACAGGTGCCAACACCGGCAACGCCAACACTGGCAGCAACAACAGCAACGGTAGCCAGCAGCCCAAGAAGCGTGCCAACGTCTGCGGCGCCGCCCCCGCCGGCCCCGCGACCAGCAGCCCCACCCCTCTCCTGAGCCGTGAGGACATCACCACCCAGGACGCCTGCTTGGCTCTCTGCAAGCAGACCACTGGATGCCAGGCCATCGAGTTCGGCAAGCCCTCCGCCAACGAGCCGGTCCAGTGCCGCCTCTTCAACGTCCCGGCTTCCAGCCTGCCCGCTCCTACCAACGGTCAGACCTTCGTCGCCTTCGACATTGGCTGCTAAATGCACACACGTGCATAGCATCACGATACATTCCACGGCGTGCCTTCGCTTGACGCGGCTCGAATCGGCGAGTTGGCTCAGAAGGTAGTGCTTTACTCTTCTACTCTCTCTCATAGCGTGGTTGGCCACGACGACTTCTGCTTTGTATACATCGGAACGGAAAACTCGACAATCCCCCTCTTGGGACTTCGATCTTTGGGTGAATGGGGTACAACAGACGCTTGTGAATGAATGAATGGTTTTTCTGGTTGGTCATGGATAGAACACTCTTTTGGTATGCACTTTTTCTTAGCTCGATTTTTCGGAACAGTCATTCGTTTGGATATAGAAAAGGAACAACAGAAAAAGGAAAAAAAAAAGGATACTGTATAGTAGGCAGCAAAATAGACTCGAGTTGGGAAACTTTTCCAGTGCCATTCTGTGACCTATGCCTTTCTAATACTGACCTCAGAAACCATCGCTGAGAGACTTGAGCAATCACTTCAGCCACTAGCTGGTTGGCAGGAGCTGATTCTAGACAGTCACCTTCAAAAGGATTACAGGCAGCTCAAACGAAAAGAATCGGATCTGTTGAAAAGAAGTGAGACTACTTCCGATTCCGTCTGCGAGGTCGCAACCATCCGCCGACTGCTATCGGAAAGGGCCGAGATCGGGAATCGGAGAAAAAGTGGAACGACGGATTCTTGAGCGGAGCCGTATTGCCGACCGATCGGCACCGTAAGGTCGGATGGAAGTCGCCATTATCGAATAATCGCCCGAAACCGCAGATGCAAGCCGCGGTCTAGCGTTAGATGCGCGGAGAAACAAGATTTTTTTTAGCTGAATCGACGGGCCGTGGGGGGTTCATTTCTAAAGTTGCCAAGCAGCGCCAAGGCACTTTAAAAAGGAAATGCTCAAGGTACTGATTACACACTTGCCATATTGGGGGCCGTTGGAGAAAGCAAAAAGACCCAGTCGGCGATGTCGCCATCGACTTCAACATGAGGTGATTCAAATGAGCCAATCACACAACTTGCAAACGAATTTCACCATCCACCTCCACTGGCGCCATCCACCCGGCAGTGGTGACCTGCAACGGCATCTACGCAATTACAGGAATGGTGCCCCGGGAAAATGTCATCATTGACTGATGATGCCATGCGGGCCCTGGGAAAACGACACTCAGAAACTGCTGTCAAAATGGACGACAAGTAGCTGAAAGCTCTAAACGAGGCAATACTCCCGGAGATGGAAAGGAAACCAGCCCACTCGAGCAATCTACTCGCCAATCTCATTTTTCCTCGTGCAGAGGTCTGCTCCGACAGCTTGGTCCGGGTCTTTTGGGGTCCGCATTGATAAGCCGTGCGCGTGGCCGCAGAGTTTCTTTTCCAAACACGCAAACGACCTTAGAAACTCGACTTCAGCCGGACAAGCGCGGGTGTTTCTGGTACCGAGTGAAGTTGGGACCTCACCTTCTTCCAACATTGAGGCAAACAAAATAGCCACAAGCGCTAGGGAGAGAATCTGAGAATTCACAATATCAGCAACCTACGATGAGCGCGCCAAAGAATCCTCCGCCCGAGAAGGCGCTAGATATGCCGGCGAATGATATCAGCGGGACGGATAGCCCGTCCGAAGTTGAGCTTGAGCAGGATGTAGTCAATGAGAAGTCGCTGTTGAGGAAGCTTGATCTCAAGCTTCTGCCGGCGGTGGGCATTTTGTACCTTCTCTCATTCCTCGACCGATCTAATGGTGAGATTCTCCAGAAAACCCTGCTGCGAGACAATCTACTAATATCTACGTAGTTGGCAATGCTCGAATTGAAGGCCTTACTACCGATCTCAACATGAGTATGCTTCTTCAACCAGACAGACTCAGTCAAGACCGAACCGGTGTAGCTGATACTTGGCAGGTGGTAACCAGTATTTGACTGGTCTAACTCTATACTTTATCGGTTATGTTCTCTTTGAAGTAAGTGCTTCCACAACAATGTTCCGAAGAGACATGTGTTCGTGCAATGCTAAACGTTCCAGATTCCATGCAACATCATCTTGAAAAGGACCACTCCACGCTTTTGGCTTCCGACACTGACTATCGCATGGGGCATTGTCGCGACGCTCATGGGAATCGTCACTAATATGGCCGGATTCTTTGTCGCCCGCTTCTTCCTCGGTGTCACTGAGAGCGGTCTCTTTCCTGGAGTGGTATACTACTTCTCGATGTGGTAGGTTCCAATGGGCCAGGAGCTTAAGGATGGCATAGTTCTGACCTGAACTTCCTCAGGTATAAGCGTCGCGAGAGACAGTTCCGCATTTCCCTCTTCTTCAGCGCTGCCTCTCTTGCCGGTGCGTTCGGCGGTATCCTAGCATGGGGAATCGGACACATGAGAGTTGTATGGGACAATGGCTGGAGATGGATCTTTATCTTGGTTTGTGACCTTCCCATCGAAAATCAAGAAACGTTGCCTGACAATCTGATAGGAGGGTATCGCAACCGTGGTCATTGCTGTCGGCGCATACTGGTTCATCCAAAACTACCCCGACACGGCCAAATTTGTTTCTGAAAAGGAGCGCCGCTTTATCAGGGCCAGATTAGCTTCCGACAGCGATGCCACGCATAACGAGAAGTTCTCGTGGAGTAATGTGATGGATGCTATCAAGGACCCAAAGTGCTGGTTGTACGGTCTTGGTTTCCACACCATGAGCTTGCCGCTATACACGTTTTCTTTGTTCATTGTGAGTTACTCTCACAAACTTAGTGGACCATCTCACTGACTTCGCCTAGCCTACCATCATTAAGAACCTCGGGTACACCGCGGCCGTCGCCCAACTGCTCACTATCCCTCCTTACGCCGTCGCCTTTGTCACAACATTGACCGTCGCGATTTACTCCGAACGCACCGGCCGCCGTGCCTTCTTCATCATGGGATCATCCACGGTCGCGGCGATTGGTTACATCATTCTTTTAGCCAACTCCGACCCCGCGGGGAAGCCTGGCGTCTCGTATCTCGGAACCTTCTTCGCAGCTGCGGGAATCTACCCCGCCACCGCTCTCGTCCTCTCGTGGCCGGCCATCAATGTCTCTGGGCAGACCAAGCGTGCTGTAGGCAACGCAATGCAAATCACCATTGGAAATTTGGGAGCCGTGTTGGGAACACAGTTGTATCGTGCCAATGATGGTCCGAGGTACATTGTCGGCCACTCTTTCGCTTTGGGGTATCTTTTGGCGAATATCATCGTCTGTGGTATCTTATACTTTGTGTTGAAGGGTGAGAATAAGAGACGCGAGGCTATTGCACCGGAAGTTCAAGCAATTGGGGACTTGGAGGATTGGCCCGGTGACAAGGACCCTAGATGGAGATTCCAATATTAGTGAAAATCGGCATTGGCTGGTTCAGAACGTAAAGGGCAGTTCCATGGATAGGTAGTGCCAAGACTGACGGCTTGTGTATGAATCCTAGTTTGATCACAGACTTCTAAAGTTGAAATCGGAATCGCGAGGAAGTCTAAATACCCATAGAATAATTGAGAACATCCCTCACGTTGGTTGTTTTATCCAGCCTGCTGTGACCTTCGTCATTGCGATTGGCATTGAGTCGGGCCTGTTTCAGTACCTGGCCCAAAACCCTGGTCCGAAGACCGTGGATCATCTAGGCGAAGCTCTTGATATCGATGTCCTTTCTCGCACACTGTGTCATCTCTGCTCAATGGGATACCTCAAGGAAGTTGGCCCGGATGAGTACGACGGCACAAACTTCACCAAGTCGCTGAGTTTACCGATCATAGCCGGCGGATATCCTTGTCTGTAAGATTATTTCAAGTCACTTTTCCTTCGTTGTGCTACCGTTTCTATGGACTGACCATCCTGCCACATCACTTAGCGTCGAAAGTTGCTGGCCGACGTTCTCGAATTTCCCCCTCTACCTCAAGAAGCACGACTGGTCCATCTCGCCGGACCCTAGAGAGGGGCCAATGAAGGATGTCATCGGTAAAGATAACAACTTCTTCAAGCATATGATGACCAATCATCCCGCCGGAGAATTCCAGAACCATATGGCCGGATACAGGCAAGGACGCCCTTCCTGGATGGATGATGGATTTGTCCCTGTTTCAGAGCGCCTTGTCAAAGGCGCAGACAGTTCATCAGAGGCGGCTTTTCTGGTCGACATTGGCGGTAGCATCGGCCACGATCTAGACGAATTCTGTCGAAAGCATCTCACTGCTCCGGGCCGACACGTCCTCCAAGATCTTGAATACGTACTATCTCAGGTTCAGAAGGTCGACCCTAAGATTGAGCCCATGTCGTACGATTTCCACACAGAGCAGCTCGTCAAAGGCGCAAGAGCCTATTATATGCACTCTGTTTTACACGACTGGACGGATGATGTTTGCAGGAGCATCTTGTCGCGCGTCACTGCGGCAATGAAACCGGGTCACAGCAAGCTCCTCATTAATGAGAATGCGATTCCCTCGACGGGGGCTGGTTGGCAGGCCACGGCGCTGGATATGATGATGATGACACTCTTTAGTTCCAGGGAGCGAACAGAAGAGCAATGGCGCAAGCTTCTGGAACCTGCTGGTCTCAATATTGCCAAGATTTGGTCAGCGGGTGAAGGCGTAGAGAGCTTGATCGAGTGTGAGTTGGCATGATTGAGGACATTGGGACACGCGTGAATGTTTCCAATGATAAAGAACAAATGATGAGATGTTGTTGCATTGGCCTATAAAACTGCTGTGCTTGGGAACGCCGTGATGGTATTGGTAGATGCAACTATTAAAGAGTGTAGTTAGTTGCGTGAGATCAGTAAAGCGGAACAAGGATCTGTGGTCCGCCGGCAACAGAAAAAGCCCCGACAGATAGACACATCATTCCAACTTCTCGTGCCAACCGAATTGGAGCCATTAAATAAAATCAAGCGTCGTCCATCATCAGGTATCTTAGTAGCGTCGCATTTGATTGAGCCAACAATTCGGTGTGCGGTGTCTTGACCATTCTAGACCAGCCTGCGCGAGCTCAGCTTTCCCCCGCGACTATGTTCACCTCAATCCGAGTTGCCGCCTGCCACGTCTCGCCTATTTTCCTCTCCGCGCGACGCACAACCGAAAAGGCCATCTCCCTCATTGACCAAGCATCCAGGAACAAAGCAAACCTCGTTGTCTTCCCAGAGACCTACATCCCAGCGTTCCCGATCTGGTCCTCCCTGCGCGCCCCCTTTGAGAACCATGACCTCTTCCAGTCCATGGTGCAGGAATCCGTCCACATCGACGGCGAAGAGGTAGACGCTCTCCGCTCCACGGCAAAGAAGCTCAATGTACTGCTTAGCGTCGGCATTTCTGAAAAGGCTCGCTACAGCAGCGCGACGCTTTTTAATACTAACATCATCATCGGTACTGACGGAGAGATCCTAGTCCATCACCGAAAACTCATGCCAACATTTTTCGAAAAGTTGACGTGGGCGCCCGGAGATGGCTACGGCCTGCGCGTCGCAGAGACGCGATTTGGGAAGATTGGGAATCTCATTTGCGGGGAGAACACAAACCCGCTTGCGAGGTATGCGCTCATGGCGCAGGGAGAGCAGATTCACATCTCCACATGGCCTGCGATATGGCCGACGAGAGTTCCGAAATCCAAGGAGACAAGCTCTCGAGTGGGATCAAGCGTGGCTAAATGGGCCAACTACGACAATGTTGCTGCCAACAGGACGAGGGCGGCTGCACACTGCTTTGAGGCTAAAAGCTTTGGTGTTCTCTGCTCAGGAGTCCTGGGCGAGGATGCAATTGAGTCTGTCTCTTCGGGGGCGAGACAAGAAGACGTGGTCTCCCAGGCGCTGAGAGATTCGCCACGGGGCGCGACCATGTTCTTGGACTCAACAGGCGCATTATTGCCGGGGTTTACAATTGAAGAAGGAACTCTCCGAGAAACCCCGTCAGAATTCTTGCAACACGAAGAAGGCATCTTGTATGCAGACTTAGATGTTGGGGATTGTGTTGAGGGAAAGCAGTACCACGATGTGGTTGGCGGGTATCAACGCCTAGACGTGTTTGATCTGAAGGTTGACCGTAGACGCCGGGAACCGGCTCTATTCAGGGGAGACAATCTCAAATTGAAAGGAGAAATAGATGCTCTTGAAGAGGATTGAATCGATCAAAGACACACCAAGTTATTATGACTTGAATTAGTGGGGTACAGACTAGCTATAATCCTGTCGCTCATGCCGCCTTGGCGAACCCAGTCTCAACAACCCCGGGCTGTTTTCTGAATGGCTGCGGCGCCGTGCCACTAGTCATCGTACACTGCCACATCAGTCTCTTCTTTTCCTCGTCCTCCTTATACTGAGACAATTGTCCCGTGATGCTGTGCATGACGCCGCGATTGTGAAAGATCACGACATCACCTTCCTCCCACCGGTGAGCGTAGATATTCTCTGCCGCCCAGATTCTCTTCTGGAAGCCGTAGACGATCTCGCGGACTTTGGCGACATCATCTACGACTGATACTTCGCCCGTCGCCGGATCCCGAGTTGTCAGTTTGAATACGCAGCAACCATGAACCTGGAGAAATGGTCGGTCGGGGTTCAACGGGTTGCGCCAGACCATCTGAGGCTTGTCAGTACAACATTGAGAAGAATCCAGATGGAACTGAGTGACTTACGGGATGTTCAGCAACATTTTCCCAAGACCATTCAGAGAGTTGCTCTATGGGAACCTCTTTCCCCATTGTTGGGATTGACAATCCGTCTTCCGTCGCTTTGCATTGTCTGATATATTCATAGGCTTGAGGAGCGTATGTTACAGTCGTGTTCAGAGCAAACTCTTGCTCAGCCGGGGTAAGCAATTGAAATGCCCGGGCCCCGGAGAAGACTGACGGAAGGTCAATCATGCGTCTTCAGAGTGCGAATTTTAGCACTAGACTTACAGGCTGTGGATCCAGCAGCAATGCTCTTTTCTTTCCCGTCTGGAAATTTGAGTTTCTGATCAGGCAGGTTCGGCACCTTAACCGCGTGAAGGATGGTGACTTCGCCAGGCAAACGCTGGTAGAAGGGAGTGTCCATGTGCCACCGGTATGGTCGGGAATATCCATTGCTTAGCTCCTCCTCCGACAGAGGCTTCTCATGGAACAGAGTATGATCCTGGCCGGTTTTATTAGCTCAGATCGCCAATGGCTTGCGGTTTCGAAATTTCAATTAATCAGCTGATCAACGGTAGGCTTCAGACATACCAGATGAATTACCTCCAACTCTTCAACTCCTTCATAGTTCTTAAACTTGCCGCTGCCGATGATGCCCACTTGCGGTGCTCTTGGAATTCTTCCTGCTTTGTATGCCGAAAGAATATTCCTGGGGTCACTAACGGCCTTCTCGCCAGCAGAATGAATATCAGTCGCAGTCGGGTCGAAGACTTTGGTCAGCTTAGGCAGAGTCTCAGGCGCGATGCCCGTCTGGTTCTTGATGACCACGACCTGGTTTTCGAACAGGGCTCTTCTGAAGGTTTCGAGGTCTTTTTCTGACAAAGCGTCTACGTCCAGGACATCCATTGATGAGGGCAGGTGAACTTCGGCCCCAATCAAAGAAGACTCACGAAGGGAGGTCGGGAGCTCCCTGAAGGAGAGTCCTTGAGATGGGGAAGTGAGGCTGCCCATTGTAACTGTATGATCAACACGATGAAGTTGACAGGGCTAAAGAATAGAATTGATTGAGTCTGTTGGTTGATGAACTGTTCATGAGCCCGGGTAGCCGCATGAACTTATAGCCAACCAGTCTTACCTTTACATCGACGACTTTAAACTTTCTGCCAATTTGGAGCGGGTGAGTTGAACACGCTCTTCCGCATCGCCAGTTCTGTCCTTCTCCTGTCATGTAACACGCAGTGACGCGTAGTAATCGTATTGTCACAGTCTCTCATTGGCCAAGCAATGAGATGCATGCGGGCGAGTCCTTCATGTCACCCGCACGTCACAGGAATGGTCCAAACACTGTTCCCGTCGATTATCTCCGGGCACACAGAGAGGCGGGCCAGTTTGTGCAACTCGCCCGCAGTAGCCAAATGCATCTCTGAAAGCTTGTTTCGGTTGATATATATACGGTGATGAAGTCCAAGTGTCCCTCTTTCAGGGAATATTCAACTCAACTCCTCGAACCCGAATCATCGCTTACTTTTTCCTGACTTTCATCATGGCAGCCGTTGGAGTTGAGATTTCCCCTCTTCCCAAGCCGTTTGAGAAATCAGCTGTCGATTTCGGAGCCGAACTTTCGGGGATTGATCTCGAACACATCGATGGTAAGTATATGTGTCCAGAAGCAAACACACTCATCAAGCTAACCATATGCGTAGATGAAAGTTTTCAAGTTATTAGAGAAGCTCTCTATAACAACAACGTTGTCCTGATCAAAGGCCAGCACAACCTCTCACCAAAAGCCCAATACGAACTCACCCGCCTATTCGACCCTGAAGCAAGTACATACAGCCATGGTTCCCGCATCGACAAACGCAGCGTCCTCCACAAGGATCTGACCACCCTGCCATCTCAGCCGCAAGTGCAAGTCATCGGCCACGGCGCAGTAGTCGAGTTCGAAGGACTGGAGAATCTCAAGCTCACCCACCCTCACCACAAGACCTTTCATAAGCATCCTGTTCCGGAAGCTGAGGACTACGACTATACCCACTTTTACCGATGGCACATTGACTCGGCCATGTACAACCTGGACCCGCCTCTCGTCACATCGCTGTTTGCTTGCAGGGTACCTAAGGGGCGGCGGCAGATCTGTCGCTACGACGATGGGACTGGAGACGAGCTAGAAGTACCTTTGGGAACGACAGCTTTCATCAGTGGATACCGCATGTTTGAATTACTATCGGAGGAGGATCAGGAGTTTGTCAAGACCAGCACGATCGAGTACAGCCCACACCCGTACATCTGGATGAGCAAGGCGAAGGCGAGGTCAAATGGCCTAGGTCTTTTCTCAGAAGGTCTAGAGCTGTCTGAAGACCAGCTCCCAGAGATTGAGGAGGAAAAGATCAGGAGATACCCTATGGCATGGAAGAATCCGGTAACGGGAAAGTTTGCTATGATGGTGTACCCGACGCCAGCGCGCAGGATCCATCTTAAGGATGGAACGGTAATGGAGGACTTGAAAGAGGTCAGAGAGTTGATTTACAGACTGCAACGACCAGCAATCAGCCCGCAATACGTGTATCCTCATGATTGGGAGGAGGGTGACCTCGTTCTCTTCAACAACCATGGCGTTATGCACTCCATTGTTGGGGCCTTCGCGGAGAACGAGGTTCGCCTATTCAGGCAGTGTAATATGGCAGCTAGTAGACCGCCTCAAGGTTCCGATTGCTGAAAACATGAATAAATGTAACCCAGCTCATAGTCATTGATATGCCCCTGTTCAGGGGCGATTACGATCAGAAGAACGAAGCCCACTTCATCCGGATTTACTTCTTCTGATCATCGTGTTCATTGAACTCTGCGAGCCAATCTTACGGTGACCTCGCCTCCTGGACCTCCAACTTTCTCAAACTTCAAAAACACAATATCAGAAGATGTTACAAGAGCCAGAAGTAAGTGACGGTGCGCACCTTGTAGAGGCTCACTAAGGTAGCCACGACTTTGTACACCTCCAAGGCAAATATATTCTTGCCAATGCACGTCCGCGATCCCTGCCCAAAAGTGAGCTCCGTCTTCTCCATAAAACCCTTTCTTTCGAGATATTCCTCGTCAGTCTCCGCCGTTCTCTTCATCCATCTTTCTGGGATGTATACATCGGCATCCTGACCAAACACATGGCGGTCCCGGTTGATTTGAGAAGCTGGACAGCCGATATTGATGTGTCCTGGAATAAACACGCCATTGGGTAGCCGCAAACCCGCCGAAGAAGTGACTCGCTGCAGATTGAACGAGGCAGAGCTGTGAAGACGTAAGGCTTCTTTGACAACACCCAATAGGTACGGCAGTTCCTGAACTTCGTCAAAAGTCGGAAACGATCCGCATCCACCTTCTTTCAGTTCCGCGTACAACTTGTCCTGTGAGGCTGGGTTGCTTGCCAGGTACTTGCACATCTCGTGGAAAGTCTTCCCGGGGCTAAGACTGCCGGCAATCAGGTTCCCTGAGGCCGATATTGCGACCTGCTTGGTTGTCATGAGCTGAGGCTGTTGCTCATGCGTGGAGACGAAGTAAGACAACAGGTCCGGTCGGGTATCAGATTTGCCTTGGTAGACACGTTCGTTGACAGTCTCGGACACAACTTTGAGAAATGGCGATGGCCTCGAGCGCCTCATCACGAAGTGTTCTTGGACGACCTTGTGCAGCCAGGGCATTTGGGAGACGATGGCGACGTATGCCCCAAATCGCTTGACTTTTTCATACAGACCATACGTGTCATATCCATCGAGAAAGCCGAGAGGTTTGCCCAGAGACAGTTTCGCAACGACGTCGAAGCAGTCTATTCGCGTACTGGAGTCAGCCTTTCAGCTTCAACAAGTGAAAACAGAGGGATTGGGCTGACAGTTGTAGCACCAGCGGCTCAAATTCAGCACCTGCTTCTTCTCAGCGTGTTCCTCACAAACTTTTATGAACTTGGAGATGAGCTCATCAACATAAGGCTCATAAGCTTTCAACGACGTCATCGAATAAGCATTCGATACCAGGCGCCGATATCGTGAGTGAATCGTCTCCTCTTGAATACTAAGGAGACTTGTCGTCACCCCGGATTGACGGAAAGGTATGTATGCTTCACCCTGAAAGACTCGCAGTCATTAGCATCAGAATTCCAAATTCTTCCAACAATACAATTGTTGACTTTATCAACCTTGTTGAGCCGAGATCGAACACCATAAATGACTGGCACGGCGAAAGGATCGAACACGGTAACCGAGCGAGGTCCTAGGCGAATCACATCGCCATATGTGTCTCGGAGATCGTCCAAGATGTTTAGTTTCGATGAACCCCGTTCGGTACGCCAGGCTAAATAGACCGCGTACAGGTTTGTGTACCGAGCAATCCAAGGACCCGGGATGTCAGACAAACGCGCCCGGTGACTGTCGATGACGCATTTGAAGCAAAACGTTGCTGCCAATATGAGTACAGAAACGAGAATGCTCGTCAAATTGATTGATTGTGGGAGTTCCATCATGAAGCCGCAGGGCGTCGGGTCAAAATCTGTGGATATTTCGATGCGGGTGTGGTGATGTGAGAACGGGTCAAGGTAAAGATATCTTATTTTGTCTTTGACCAGGAGTCGGTATGTTCCTTACCCCTCAACGATCTGCCGAGGCTCGGGTTTCTAGATCGGGACTTGAACTTACCTTAGACCAAGGTGGCCTCTGTCGTTAGCGACGGGCGGGATACGGACGAGCCTGATTGCCGTCTTGGCTTCTCTGTGCGTGGCCCATGACAATGGGGTCCTCTGATCAACAACCGGGTTGATGTGACACGCTAGCCATGTTCTCTCAGCTTGGAATCAATCTCTGGAACTACATTTGGGAAAGTGTTGTTCATTCCTAGGGAGCAATGGATACTTGCGCCACCTACCGCGCCCGCATTTATTAATATCTTCCTTTAGTATTCTGACGGAGATATTCCCTTCGAAAGACTCTCTTCACGGCAATTTAGACGGTGTCCGCTTTGCGCGATTCAGTTGAAATTTCTCACATGCTTAAGCCGTTTGTATGACTCCGACTCGATGAAGTATCGAGCATATGGGTATGCCTCAAATGAACAGGAAGCTTTGGTCGACCAGGCCGAGAAAGTTCATGCGCAATTTATCAGGAATCAGATGATGCTAAACAAATGCAACTTATTATACTTCCGTAAACCCTCGGGCTGGCCGTCTTCAATGCTTCTCTAACTCTCTACAAAAGCCGTGTCTCTCGCTGACTGCGTCACTGTACAATCATTCTCACTTCCAGCTCATCTTCGCTTTGCCGTTGACATTACGCTCGCTATCAGTACTGTTGACTCCTTCTTCGTAAATATTCCTCCTCCACCATGCAACTGAACAACCTTCTCGTCACCACTGCTCTGTCTTTCAGCATGGTAAGTATGCTTCATGAGCTCTATCACGAGTATGACGACCTACTGACGACAGCATAGGTCTCTGCATACGGCGTCGGGAACCCCGGCAGCACATGCACACAGGGCGGATTCCACTGCAACCCTTACGAGAAGCCCAATGGCGTTACCTATCAAAACGCCTGGTGTCCTAGCCAGTGCGACCCACGAGACGGAAGGAAGGACCCCAAGGGCTGCAACTGGGCGACTTGCGACAAGCAGACCCCGAATCCGAACAACTAGGGGGAAGGATATTTTCCACCGGGATCAGGGAAAGGAATTCTGTGTACTCGTACGCTGACTAGAGCCCCTCAGCAATCTATTCATGTACGGAGTGCGTATCTCGAACTCCCCATCGGTTTTGCAAGCCGTCCTTTCATCTGCCACCCAGGCGGAGCTTTGTTCGAACCAGTGTCAAAAGATCCCTTTTCGTGCGTGATACCTGCGATTGTGCGCTTTGTTACACATGTCTCTGCTAAGGACTGGTGAGCGTTGTCGAAAAAGAGTTTCACACAAGGTGGGGTTTACCTGGTGCATGGCGGAAATACATACCCGCTTGAGGAATGTTTAGCCCATGGTCTATCCATTAGGTTTAGTGTAAGAGCAACGACCAGAGGTAAACTGTGTAGGGCATCGGCGTGGGTTCAGATGTGATCATTATGTTCTCTTGTGGCATGAACGCTCATCTCGCTTCTTCAACTTGAAAATGCTTTCTGATGTACGAACCAGGGACCTCAGGCTTAGTTGACGGGCCAAGACGAGGCTTGCTGAACCATGCCACATTTGAACGAACCTCTTGTAAATCGAGCATTCTATCCTTTCATACTTGCAGCGGTGGCCGGTCTGGAAAGAATCCAACTATTCATTCCTTGCAGGGCCTGTTTCTGGATGCACTTTCTGTCAAGGGGCACTGTGGGCAAGCGCAACTTTTTGTCACCTCTAGAACGTCTTTATGTAGCTGTGGGCGTGGCCGGTGATTGGAAGATGTCCAAATAGCCTCGCCACGGGTTGTACAGAAATTCGCAGCCTGGGGCCGATCTACACGACTCAATGTTCGGTCTCGCGCCAGCTGTCATGCATGCCTGAGCGCAGGAATTGCCCTACGACAACCCGGATGTCAGCCAAAATGCTTATGTACGATACATCAATTGGTGCTCTCTTGAGGTGACGTTGATACATGCAACGACTAGTTAAGTACGGTAAGCACCAAGTTTTGCCGCTTCACAAACTAGGCTTCGGGTGCTGCGAGACCAAGCCCAAGGACCACGGCTGCTGCCCTATCGCTATCTCACGGAGTCTTCAGAGACCGAGAGTTCAATTTGATGCGAACCTGAGAGATAAGCTCGCTGGATAGTGAGCGTGACCGCTACTTCATTATTCACACTATCGATACGGGGTCCATCAGCACTTGGGCGCTTACTTAGTCGAGTGCCACTGATCGATCACTGGCTACATGGTTCTGATTAGGATGGGTCAGATGCGCAGTACGTAGTTACGTCGTGGATTTCCGACAGCTGGTCCGTCGCCAGATGATGTTCGAGACTGGGCTTCTAGACGTCATGCGAAATCCACACCCAAATCGACTGTTGTCTGGTTCTCTCCGTCGACCGCCACGGGAAGTCTGTATGAATATCTGGCTTTGAATTCAACGCTGCGTTACAGCAGTCCGCGTCAGGAGAAAGTTGTTCACAAGGGGGGAAATGAATCAGACTAATCCTTTGCAGCAAAACAACCTCGCTAGAATTAACACAAACTTGGTGGTATCATGTCTCAAATCTGTAGTATGAGAAACGTCTCCCCCACGGCAACTCAGTCTTCTACGATCAAACAGCGTCTCAGAATATCCAATTGTCATTCAACTCCTGCATCGGGACGTGAATAGGCCCATCGGCTAACTCATCTACCCGCTGCGCCACGAGCCGATGCTCGCGCGCAGGGAACTGCTGGGTCTGTCTGCTTGTCCTCCTCCACAGCTGGACGGCGAGAATCAACAGTACAACGATGGGGGACAGCCTGAATGCCGATATTATCAGCCATGGAACTGTCGCAGTGACCCATTGTGCTAACCTCAGCCACAGGATAATTTGGATGAGGACTGGTAAAAAGTAGAATAACCACAGACCAATCACCCCGAATTCCCTTCTTAAAGCAATTATGAACGCGTGGTGTCTCAGAACCCCAAGACCACGACTGATGATGAATATCGTACATGGTAGAACGAAGATTAGGGACGGGTTCAGGAGATCATGTGGTGTATGGTTGTTGTAAACGAATTTGACGACCTGATAGTGTATGGCGATGGATGAAAGAATGAAGGTGACCTTGGGAACGAGTCTGAGACGTCTGGGAGGAGGGTCCATTTCGCGTCTTGGTCTCAAGCGTGTGTAGTTGCGTTGATCCTTGTCTGTGTGGGTGTGGTATGGTGTGGTGTGTGTGTTTATGTCTTCGCTGATGGCTATGAACCTTACAGCTGCTTCCCACGTCTTGGGTCGCATTCTCTTATACATGTTTGGTTTACCACCGGCTTTGTGACAGTCACGATGGTTCATCTTTGATTATCATACCGGTGTTCGGGTTCACCCAGAATCAGCGAGAGAAAGCTGTCTGCGAAACCAGTCATCCAAACAATGGACAAAGGAGAACACGCCAACAATGATTCTACTCGTGCTGCTTTGAACATCACGCACAAACTTGAATTATCTCAAAGCCGTAAGAAACGGAACAAAATCACAAAAAAATTTGAACGCTTCGAATGGGCAGACCCTCTTTCTTCGGACAAGAGTATTGTTACGGTTTACCATTGTGGATGGATGACGTTGACTCTCGCACAGCGCTCCTGAGCAGGTCAACTCAATCGTCGGTTAGTATGCATTTAAATGGATGACAATACTCTACCGCTCGCTTCAAAACTGATCTCCCTAGGAAATACTCAGCGGCATTATTACAGTAGATCTTCGTAACATGGTCCAGCCATCCTCCTGCTTTCAACTCACGTGTAGTCACAGGCCCTGCTCTCTCTGACTCGCACTTCTTCTCAGGCCCCGATAGCCGGCATTATGTAGTATGCTCTTATATATGACTAGTTTTCATAATCTGTTGAACACCAGTGGCCCAGATTATGGACCTTTGCTGATGGTGCTCAGACTGCAAAGGCCCATTCACACTATCCTGCATAAGTCCCTCTCTCTCTGTTTCACTTTGGCTCCAAATCACGCTGTTCAAGATGTAACCGACGTCTACAACTAATCTCACAAAACTTTTCTCGAGTCCATTCCCATTCACTAGTAACGCTCTACGTGGCCGTCACAGCTATGAAAACAGTTATAGCAAACACCGCTGCCCTTACCTCAGATATGCAGTCTAGCCAACGATCTTTGGTGACTGGAGGTATCTGCCCCCGTGATTCAACAGACGGATCAACCCTATCCATTTACTTCACGTCGGGATAGCCCTTTCACATCAGATCACTCGACTGGCTTCCCTGCTCGCAGCGGCGGACGCTACTTCTAGGTAGTGCACGCCGGACCACGGGTTCCGAAAAGACACCCCGGAGCCGAAGGATCGCGCCTCGGCCGACGTCTTCGGTTCCGCTAGTGGTGGACTGTCACACGCGCTAGGGTGAGGCGGGCTGCGTGTCGGGGCGTTGGAGGCGTAATTTTTTTTTCCCTTGGGCCGCCCGAGTTTGCCGGTTCTCGGAGATGGGGCTGCTGGGAGAACACGGGACACTGAAGATGTCTCGACAGTGTCGCTCGCCCTTGAAGAGTTGGCCACGGGGAGGGTCAGAGCTTTATCAATGGTGCTGATGGAACCTCTAAGGGGATAAAGGGCTCGAGGTATTGAGATCACTGAAAGGGTCACCAAAGGGACCAAGACTGTTGCAGCTTTTATTGGATTCAGAGGATTTGTACACGCAAATACAAGTCACTGCACAGCTGACAGCACCAACTGAGATAATGGTAACTGAGGGTTCGAGCTGCCTCGACCTCACAAACAGCTGCCCCCAAAGCATGTAATGTAGTTCAAAATATCTCTTCATTATTCGCATCTTTCATGCGAAGCAAGAAAGCGGAGAGTTTCGGTAAACCAAAGGTCACCTTTCCTAGATAATACCTCTGAATCTTCCACCCAAGGTAAAGCAATAGTCTCTTCTTTGACAGGTAAACCTCGCCAAAAACCCTCTTCAAATGTCCCTACTCAAACAACCCGTAAAACGCCTTCTTTGATGATGGAATCATCCCTGTGGTATACATTTCAAAAATGATGGAGTTTCCCTCCTTTCTTCCCAACGAGTCCCCCCGCCCGGTACCGTAAAAGAACGCCCTTGTAAGAAAAGAGAATTCCAAAGTCGTCAAAAACAGTGTCAACTGCCGGAAAACCTCGCGCCTTTCCCCCCTTTCTTTCCATCTACCCAATGGTTGAATTTTTGTAAACACCCTTCTATGATGCACTCCATCTCTTCCTCTCTCTTTTTGCTCTGATTCGTCTTATTCGATACTATGCGCAAGGACAACACCCAACCCATCAAGACCAGAAAGGTCCCTCGGCCTGCGCCCGCTGCCACTGCTGCGCCTCCGCAAGCCTCTTCTCCAACGCCTCATTCTCCTTCCACAGCTGCGAATTCTTCTTCTCCAGGTGCGCGATATACTCGGTCGCCTTGCTCAGGATCGTCGCCTTGTTCAGCTTGCGCGCGGGCATCAACCCGCCCAACTCCTCGACGACGTCAATCGCCTCGTCGCTCTCGGCGGCGGCGGCGGCGGCGGCGTGCGGGTTTTCGGTGTGCTGGACGACGCACCGCAGCGAGGGGACCGCGTCGCGGAGGGCGATGATTTTCTCGTTGATGTTGACGCGGTAGCGCTTCTCAATCATGTTGTGCGGGTTCTTGGAGGGTTCCGAGTGTTTTGTGCGGCGGGCGGGGGGTTCGGGGGAGGCGGAGCGTGAGGAGGCGGAGGAGGCGGAGGATTTTCGTTTGAGGTCGTTGGTGCGCGGGGAGGTTCGCTGTTGTGGTTGTGTTTGTGTTTGTTGCTGTTGGCGCTGTTGCGGCTGTTGTTGAGGACGAGAGGAGGGTGCGGATGTCGTCCGGGCGAGACGGGGCGACTTTGCGGGCTGCTGGGTTTGAGGTTGAGGTTGAGGCTGCGGCCGGGCGGGCGCGTCGAGGGTCTGGAAGAGGGGCTGCGTGTCGTTGATGCCCTCGCGGCCAAAGGCGACGGCGTCGGACATGAGGTCGGACGGGTTGGCGCTGGGGCTGAGGGTAAGGTTCTGGGGGGAGAGGAAGGACATTGGGCTGCCAAAGGATTCGCCGTAAAAGACGTCGAGGTCCGGGGAGAGGGCGGGCTTCTCAAAGTAGGCGGGCCAGTCGCCGCCGGTGGGGAGCTGGAAGGAGGAGGTCGGGAAGACGGGGGAGACGGGGGAGCCGCGGGACGGGGCCGAGTCTGCGCTGAAGTCGGCTTGGGTGTCGTAGAAGGAGAGCGGAGACAGCTCCGGTGGGCTCTGTTGGAGATGCAGTGTTAGTTGGGTGCTGATGCAGAGGGAAGAAGTGTCGGTTATGCAGGTGTGAGAGAGACTTGATGCCAATTGGGTCAAGTCGTCGTGTGTAAGTCGGGAATGACAGGTTGGTTTAAAGGGGAGGAAAGAAAAGACTACATACCATTGATTGAGGCATCGGAGGTACTTGATAATAGTCAAAGGACTGTTGTTGAGCCATGGTGCGATTCATGGAGGGGTAGGTTGACTGGGGTGTGGGAGGTGAGGGGGGAATCTGACGATGGACCGGTCTGGAGGAATTGTCGTTGATTGAAGATGCGAGGTGCTGGTGGCGTTACTCGGGAAGTGAGTTGACGAGGGGCCGGTGTTGAGATATGTGTGTGTGTGTGTGTGTTTGTGGGTGTGTTGAGATGCCGATGGCGAGAGAAGACAATATTGGTAAGGTACTGTACGGAGTAAGGTATGATGTTACTTTAGATGAGGCTGATGGTTCGAGAGTGGACAGGTGGGGAGACAACAAGACGGACGGCAAAGCTATATACTAGAAGGCGAGTAAAACAGAACATGGTGAAGCATGGGTGCTGCGTAGGCGTAAAGAGACGTAAAGAGAGTCAATGGCCAAGAAAATCGGCCATGAGCCGGGGTTGAGGTCCGAATGCTGGGATGCGGGTAGGGTGGACTTGGAGGAATGGATCATTGGGGGGCGTGATGGTAAGGCGGGCGCGGGTTGGAACGGCGAGCAAAACTGGCGATGGACGGGCTCGTCATACGAGCACGGGGTGGTTGACCAAAGGAAAATGTGACCAAAGTACTTGGACGACTCTCGGTATGGATACAGAGTCGACAATACTGCGTACTCGGTAGGCGACAGAGTGTGTGAATGGTACGGGCGGACGGATCCGACGGTGGGAAAGACTGATGATTGACATGAGAGGTGCTGTGGGGAGTCTCTTTGACACATGCACCAAGGAGGGTCCATCTGTACGGTACAGGGTACGGGTACATGGTACACACATACTTTTCTTGAGTCCTTCACCCTGCACCGGATTCTCTCTCTCTTCTTCTCACTCCCTTATGACACTACTGCGTATGCTGCATATGTTAGAGCGTTGTATGCAAGACCTGCACTGAATCTATACACGAGTAGGTAGTCCATAAACACAGCGGTCCTCTGCAGAAAGGTTCATAGTCTGTCCTGTCGAGTCCGCGAAACGAAACGAAGATGATACCTAATACTTACTGGTATTAAACCTCGGACTTGGTTGAGAGGGAGAGATTCAGGAAGAGGTACTCGATACTTGCTGCTGCTGCTGCCACGCCTAATTCCAGACCAAGCTAGGCGGGAAAAAGCAAAAGAGCGGCTGACAAGGTCTAGGGGGGTGGGTGCCCGAGACTCGGGGGGGCGTGGGCGTGGGCGTGGGCGTGGGCGTGGGCGTGGGCGTGGGCGTGGGCGTGGGCGTGTACTGTGTATTTTGGCGTCAAATCCCGGAAGGGGGAAAACTGTCAACACACGACGAAATGGAAAGAGAATAGAACGATGGAGGGGCACCTCGGGACCTTGGCGGCACTTGCCTATCCGCAGCCCGTCGTCAACTCTGCGGACCGGAAGGCCCATCTTGACTAAACTGCCTACTATGGATTTACAAGGTACTGCGAGATTGAGGGGAGGAAACCGTTTCCATGAGGCCATTGGGGGGCCATTCGGGGGCCATTGGGGGGCGCATCTCATCGGAAGCGAGCGCGCCTTTTTTTTTTTTTTTTTTTTTTTTTCCTTCATCGCGATCTGGTCTACTTTTGACTAGGACACCCGTCATCATCATCTTGCATGCAACCTGACGATATGTTTGCGGTTCAAATCTTTTGGCGATTCATCCAAAAGCAAGACCAAAGAAAAAAACCTCGGAAATCGGATATCTCAACCTTGGTTGTGGTGCCCAACGTGCCTTCCATCTCGTGCGATGGATGTGGGAATGCATCTGAATCAGGAAACCCCCCCCCCCCCCTTCCCCGTGGCCCCCGGCCTTCCCAGAGGAACCCAAGCCTGTCACAAAATGCGCCCAAGACTCCAAAGCTCAAAGAACCATGGGCGCAAAACCAAGATCTCGTCCATCTTGACCGAGATGGGGAGGAGCTAAGACCTTACGGTAGGAAGGGGGGGCGTGTGAGACTGCGAGGTGTCGAGTCGTGAAGCTGTTCGAGTTCAAACTTGGACGTCTGGCATTACCTAATTGGACGTAAACGGCGCATGGGGCCGGTCCAGACTGACAGATTGGATGGAAAAGGTAGATCTTGTTGGAGCTTTTGAGGCCATTGACGATTATCGTGTATCCAGGCAGGCAAAACAAGCAGGCAGCTACGTAGTAGAAATGTTATTTTCCTGACGTGCATAACGACATCCTGGACAGTGCTGCTCCCTAGACTACTGATGGGATCATGGCTGACGTCGTTGCTCGCTATCTTGTCGACGGTCAAGACAGGACCTCGGGGGTCTGTGACTACATCGTAGACGACAGTCTGTTGAAGCTGTCGCTACCTCCTGGCGGCCGTTGCCTCTCGTTCCTGTTCCTGTGGGTGACCGTTTGACAGGTGGCCCGCGGCAGGCAGAAGACGATCGAGATCTCCAGGGTCCCTCCCACCCACACTGAGTGAGACTTGGCCCCTATGGCACTAACAGCCCGACACCTAATGTAGGTATCCATACGAATAGGTACGTAGGTAGTGGCAGGTAGGTAGCTGGATTCCACTTCCCTGGCATGCCGTGTCGCCGGTCTCGTCAGCCCTCGAACAAGGAGGGGGAAGGAGAAGGATTCGAAGCTTTTGTCGGGCGCATCGCCATGCCTCGAGGCGTGCCGGCCACTCGACCCAAGAGGCAAGAGACACGTCGATGATTTGCGCTGTACTGGCGGTCATGTCCCTCCCGAGTCCCCAGTCGTTCCGAGTGGTCGGCTTCTGATGCTGCCGAGCACTCCAACACTGATTGCGGCTGCCAGTATTCTTCACTCGGAATGAGCAAGATACTTTGCCTACTGCGTGAATACCTGGCAAAGGTAGATATTCTCACTGCCCGGCTACTATTGGGCGAGGCAAGAAAAATCAAGAGTTGGCTGTTGGCAGAGCTGAGAGAGCAGCGGACGTTTGCGACCGAGGTGTTGCTCAGTCAAGGCCCGAGGATGCCGAGTCACGGAGCCGAAGCGTACAGGATTCGCGTCCAGGGCGTTGGATGTCCTGGGAATAGCAAGGGCCCGCCGGTCTCCGGCAACGGTGATTCAAGTCTGACGGATGACGGCGGTGGTAATGCAACGAGTCATCCGTAATCGCTTCGCACTGCCTCGCATCGCACGCATCGCCGGAACTCGACGCAAGAGGCACGGCAGACAGCAACACGAGTAAGTAGACCAATGGAGAGATTGAAAATACTGGAGGGCCTGGAAAGACTGCCAAGTTCGCTAAGGCTGAGTCTGACGGGTTCCTTGGTTGTGGGATGGCACGTTGGAGGTCTATGGAGCGCATAATGGGCGCATGGCGGGACATGAAGGGGTAGCGATGCGCCGATGCAGCACTGGCGAGTGTTGGTTCCAAGGTTGAGAGATGAAGTGTCGATATGATGGGTGGTGGACGATGGAGTATCCGCAAGGTATGGTGGATGGTCGATGGTCAATGGTGTACTGCGTATTGGAGTGTTCAGTGTTGATGATGGTATACTCCGTAGGCTGTAGGTCTGTGATTGTTGCTGTTTGGTGGTGAGAAGGGAGGAAGGGAGGGGGTGTAGGAAGAGGATGGGGGTGTGCGGTGTGCGGTGAATGCTGTGCAGTGGAGGCAGGTGGTCTGATTTTCGTGCAGTGTCGAACGTCGCTGCCAAAATTGACAAACAGCCCATCCGCTGGGGGAATCGAACGAGGCAGGAACCAACCGCCCCAGGGCAGGGGAGGACCCGCTCGGCCCAGACCGGAGCCAATGGGACGAGCGACGTGCGTGCGAGTAGTCATCAAGTATCGTCACCGCAGTAATTGTACGGTGAAATACATGACCAAGGTCCTCCCGACTGTTCCCGTGCTGCTGTTGAATTTTCAAAGTGGCCGTCTTCTCGTAACATTTTCATCTTTGATTATGACAACAACATCTCATCCAATCTCCAATCTCTCTCTCTCTCTCCCTCCCTCCCTCTCTTCCTGGTCCTTGTCTGTTTCCTCTTTTTTTTTTTTTCTCCCTTTCTTTTTCTGTTCTTAATTTATCCGAACCGAGCAGGTCAGCAGCATGTCACTTTTGGGCCTTGTGGTGACGGCATCCCAGTGGATACCATCTTCCATGGATCATCATTGATCATGGGGAGTTGACATGTGCAAGCGCAGATGCCACGGAAAGCTTGCGACAATAACACTTTGCAATGAGCTGAAGCTATCCGTACTTGCTCTGGTAATGATAGTGTCCCTGCTGTTCGTTTGGCCGACACCCATCTCTGCCCAAGCAACATGGCATTTCAACAACACTCACACTCACTTGTACAGCAAGCATCACATAGACTCCAACACAGTCGACAACTTGACAGTGCTGATCGCCGCTACGGATCGCCCTGTTCCCTGCATTCCCGCGCATCCTACGGTGCCTACGTGCTCGCTTCTCCTCACTTACACGCACAGCTCTCCAGCTTTCGTCCACCATGAAACCCCCCAATCTCGCGGGCCTAGCCACCGTCTGCACATCATGTCGCACTCTCTCCCTTTCTGCGCAGTACCTCTCCGCCGAGGGAATACAACGTCAAAACTCACAACTCACTTGTAACTTGAGAGGCAGTGACAGCAACTACAACGGGCAGCATCTGCGAACCGAGTGACGTCTAGACCACTGGCCAAGTCCTCCCTCCAACCCTCCCGACTCACTGCTTTGCGGCCTGCGACTTGCCTGCCGCTTCGAGGACACTTTGCTGTTGATCCGGATTGATTCAAATAAATCCGATACATGCGACCAGCGGGTACATTGCAGACCTCCGACCGCGAGACACATTTGCGCCATGCGGACCAACGGATCGCATGTGGATTGTATCGTCCTGCCATCGGCCCTCAATCAGCCGCCGACCCCCTTTCCGCCCGGGCTTCAACCGCATCCAGATCTCGATAATTCCGCTCGCCGTCTACGGAGTACACTAACGGGACCTGGACCCTCGGGAATACAATTCTCTCTGTGTCTCGCCTTTTTTTCCCCACTTGCGTAAAGGACAAGAGATTGCGCGGTCCGGTGGTCCCGGTTCGCCCTCCACCGTTCGCCGATTGAAGAAATACCAAGAGCCCGAAAAGAGCACCAGCATCTTCCGTGTTCGGCGGATCACTTACCCAGAGTTGCAACGACGGTTGGCATTCATTTGTAACCATACGACAGTCCGACCCCCCGAGAAGAAAAAACGGAAAAAAGTGCAGCAAGAAAATCAGCAAGGATCCGGCGCGCATGCTCGTCCCGTTCCCCAAGACACGACCTGCACATCGCGGCGGCCGGCGCAACGCACTCGCGGAGGGCCTCCCGGGCGGTCTACCTGCAGGATCTGTGCTGTACTGTGCTTTCTGAGCAGCAAACGCGCACATCAGTATCCCGTACGGAGTACGTCGTACATGACAACTCAACCCTACACTACGTGACTACCTACCCTGCTGCCTTAGTCTGAGGAGCTGAGGTGGTAGGAAGAGGACCCTGCAGCTCTTGTCCTCCGAGAAGCTAAACCTCTCTTGGAGTCTTGAGAGGAAATAAGGCGGGGTTTAACCTTGAGCGGACTATTTTTGCAGCTGGAGTTGGCTACTGGCACCGCTGGCAGGCCGCAGAGTGGCAGAGGCAGACTTTCAACTTGCGCGCAACTATCCGTACAGAGGCAGAGTGTGGTTCGCATGGTCTCGGTTCGTCCCTTTTCTTGCAGGAGAATTGCTTTTTCCTCCTCCTTTACCTCTCCTCTTGTTGTTCCTCCCCTGTCAACATCCAGTCACAAGCACATGCTTTCCAACGGCGCGAATGTGACGGGCTGTTTGTATCCGCATCTTGCTGGAAGTTTGCTCTCCCCTCCAGGGGCCCTCCACAATGTTTGCCTGTCAATTTGACATGCCCACATCCCCTCCTAGCGCCCTAACGTCGCTTACCGTGGAGAACTTTGATGTGGCGATGAGAGGGGGGCTAGCACTCCACGTCGGTCTGCAGGACGTGCAGCTCGCGCACATTGGCACGTTGTTGGCGCGCAAGGCACGTTTGGCGATACAGTTGTAACGGTTTGTGACGAGTCAAGACATGCATGCCCTTTTTGTTTCGTTGTGTCTTTGTCCAGAATTGCATAGTTTTGTCTGTCAATTGTGACGCGAACCCTCGGCTGCGCAGGTTGCCCTAGTTGGGAACGACTCGGACAGCCATGGTTGTGTTGTGGATGTCTTGACAGATCGATCTGGAGTGGCTTAATGAGTCCGGGATGCTCACTCATCGCCGAGTGATTGTCTCTTGGCGTGGTTTCTGCCTCATCTTGACTGTAGTGACTATCGACATACTCTGAATCTACGGTGACCCACGACGAGGCTCACAAATTCCAGCAGCTGCGAAGCTCGCGACATATATCAACCTTGCTGGCGATTAGGCCACCAGCACTTGCTATTCCATCATCACCAGAAAGAGCTCACCATGACAAGAACCTTTCCAAGACAGGAAAACTACTCACAACATCTAGATCAAATAAGCCTACCATGCCCTCTAGTAACCCCAACCCAGAACACCCTCCAGCGCCCGCCCACCTCCCTGCCGTCCTCTCAGAGACAAACCCATTCTACATCGACATGAGCCAAGGTACGCACCGCAAGGCCCTCCCACCCTTCACCTCCACCCTCACCCGGGGAAAGAAACCCAGCCTCCGCCCTCGCTCCTCAGCAGAGATCTTCGCAGAGCTACAAGCCGAACAGAATAACCGTCCCGCAGAGCACGTCGCCTCCCGCCCATCAACACCAACGCCATGCCGTCGTCCACGAACCCCCAAGACGCCTTCACCACGTAGCAGTAGCAGCAGCAGCAGCAGCCCTTGCCAGGACTTCAAAACTCCAGAAAGTAACCTCAACACACCCCGCAAGCGCATCATCCTGCCCCAGACCCCCGCCGCCACCTCCTCGGGTTCCTCGCACCGCAGCATCGACATGGACGGCGACATCCACATGAAGAACACAACCCCAGAAACCCACCCCCACGCCGCCCTCCGCGCCCTCGTAACGCAAACAGTCACCGAGACCTTGTCCCTCGAACGCGCGCGTCTGGTAGACGAGATCCGTCGACAGGTCCTCACTTCTCTAGAACGACAGATCGGACCGCTTGTGAGGGAGAACTTTGAGGCTGCGTTGGCGGAGGCGTTGGAGGAGCCGTTTGAGGGAGGGGAGGGGGGAAGGAAGAGGGAGGTCGCTGTTGTTAGGGTTGTCAGGGAGCGGTTGAGGGGGTTGAGTTGTGACGGGCTTGTGGAGGTTTTTTGTAATGAGGAGGTTTTGGGGGTGCTTAGGAGGTTGGTTGGGGTTATTGAGGCGGAGGTTTTGATGCAGGGGTGGGATGTTGTTGGGTAGGGCGGTATAAGGTAGGTTGAGGCCGTGGTGATGTTGGGTGGTGGTGATGGATAGAGTAGATAGCCAAGTTGCCCATGAGATTTATATTCGTTTGTGCTCGATACTTGAGGTGAGGCTCGCAAGCTTGGTAGTTCTCCGTATAATCTGCTGGCTGGTACGGGAGATCCCATATGGAAAATCTTAGAGTCCTTCGATACTCCTATGGCACATCTTGGACATTGAAGCATCCGAGTAATTCGGCCATACTAGAGTTGGGAGATGGTTTCTGGCTTGATTGGTCGTTGAAGTTGACTTCGACGGAGAGACTAACGATGGTCATTGTAAGTCTTTCAGTGGACTAATTCATTCTCAACAGTGATTTCGTCGTCTAGCTTCAATTTTGATCACACAACCTGAAAGTCTGTTTCGGGTTCAAGATATATCGAGGACTCAAGTCAACTTTTGTCGCATTGGCCAGTTGCCACCAGCCTGATGCTGCTTTGTTTTCTTTTCTTTGAGGCCACGTCACTGCGAGATCGTGAGGGAACATTATGGGTTATTTGATTACGGCTAGTAGCCTATGCTCTTAGCAGCGAACTTCAGTCTTATCTAAACGCATCTTATCCCGAGCCTCGGTGCTTGGTTCATGTTTTGTTTCTACCTTACCTTGGTCCTTGTTGTACGAAGGCAGCTTCTCAAGCGAGCATGAGACATGGCCACAGTTCGGTTCAAGAAAAGTGTAGACTGAGTGTACATGAAGTCTCTGTGAAGATTGACTGCGGAGCATTATTGCTTAGTTGTTTTCCACCTCTTCGCTGGCTTTCCTTGTCAGACTTTTTATCGATATTCGGTGATCACGTAACTCTTGAGAAACAATTGAGGCTCATTATATGTATTACGGATATTCCCAGAACCAGCGTCTCACTTAGAAGCCCAATATTTCCACCATAGCTAGACCGGATGTGTTTGACTCTAAGCAGTTTTGTTGTTGAGGCTACCACTTAATGGTGTTTTATCACCCTTCATGTATCTTAATTGAGGTGAGGTCCTTGAGGCTGATATTCCACAGGGCAGCTGAGGCTTGATCCTGGAGCTGTCAGGACGCTAAAACAGCTCTATCTTAGTGGTGGCAGGGAGAGCTCGGGCCCACTGTTTCCTCATTCAGCGCCGGGGACAGCTGTTCGCTGATGCCCTGCGAGGCTGCGTCATAACCTAACAGCTGTCCAACTGCCTGAGGTGGACACCAGACCTAAGGTGGATCGTCTGTGTCACGAAAGCTCCTCCCCTCCCAGGCCATCACCACCTCAGCCTCTCGACTCCCCCGATCCCGCACCTCTTCCCGTCGACCACAGCTGCCACGAGGACCACACATACGGCGGTGCTGCTCGTCCAATCTCTCACTGCGCATAGCATTGCATTCGCCGTGATCCGTCATTTCCATTTTGTTTGACTTGCGCTTGCCTCCTGTCTTTCCTGCCACAGTCCCTCGAATTGGGCCATGCCGCTTTGAGCACGGCACGTGTCCGCATCATCTTTCGCCATGGTCTCCTTCTGGCCCTGGAGGGTACGTCTGCCACGACCTAGGACCTCCTCTCATTATGCGCATGATGCGCGCTTTCTGTAATGGACCGGATGAACCGCTGACTTTCCGATTCACAGCGTGACGACTCCTCCCCCGCCTCCTTCGAGAAGACCCTTTCTGCGCTGTCAACCAAGATCACAGACACCCAAGCGAGACTCGATGGCGCGCGCGCCACCTCCCGTCGCATCAGAGTGCTCTGGTCCTTGTACCTCGCCTTTGCCTACCTCGTCTACTCCATCGTCATCTTCCTCGTGGTAGGATGGAACGACATGGGCGCCTCAGAATGGACTGGCGTCGCTGGAGGCCCTCTCCTGTACGTTGTTCTTCTACCTCTCTCATGGAAATCTGGCTGCGCGAACATGAGACACTGACCATGCCCTCCTCAGCATCTACCTCACGCGAACAACCGTCACGACCGTGTTCAACTACCGCATCGATTCTCTATCCGCTCGCCTCAAGGAGCAGCAGGCCGAGCGCGCAAAGACGATCCAGAAGCTCAAGGACGCCACAAAGTACAACTCCACCCTGGAGCTCCTCGAAAAGTACGGAGGCGACGAAGGCAAGGGCAAGAACAAGAAGCAGAACGCAGGGGACGATGATAAGAAGCCGCGACAGCAGCAGCAGCAGGGCGGCAGGCAACACGAAGTCGTCGCCCCTGGAGGCCGGACGAACATGGCACCCCCTCCTACCGCCAACATTCAACGCCGCGACGGTCCCCCTCCTGGCTTCCAAGCCGGACGTCCCCCGCAGCAGCCGCCCAACGGCCTCGAACCCACTGAAGAATTCGCGCCAAACGCCTACGCCCACCCGCCTCCACCGCCGCCCCAGTCGCAGCAATTCGCGCAAGCCGAGGGTCTGCCGGGCTCGTCGCACTGGTACGACCGCATCATGGACCTCCTCCTCGGCGAGGACGAGACGGCATCCAAGAACAGGATCGCCCTCATTTGCAAAACTTGCAGGCTGGTCAACGGGCAGGCCCCACCGGGCACAAAGGCCCTCTCAGATATCGGCACGTGGAAGTGCATGGGCTGCGGGGCCACGAACGGCGAGATGGAGGAGGGAAAACGCATCATGCAGGAGGTGCTCGGCTCGTCGCGGGGGGATGATGTTCCCACGGGCGAGGAGTTTAAGGAGTCTGATGATGATGTTCCTATCAAGGAGGAGGAGGATTCTGATGAGCAAGCTGCCGGCGCGAAGACGACGGGACGACAAGGTGGGTCGGCGGCGGCGAAGAAGCGGAAGGGCAAGGGCGGTAAGTGACTTGAAAAACAAAATGGGGTGTGGTGATGGAGAACCGCTGCGCTGGCTACCTATAGCCGATTATTTCATACCATAGTTACAGCGTACAAAATAGAAAACACATCGTCAGAACTTTCATTATTGTGCCGTCATCTCGTGGGAGACACTTACGCGTTAATGTCCACATGCGTTCCGGGACTCGGGGGCTTGAAGCCGGGATGCACCGTAGCACCGCAGTACCGGTGGATCGGAGGACCGAATGTGGCTAGTGCTGAGGCTGAACGCTAAAGGGAGCAGAGGTCCCCACACCCGCAACGCAACGCAACGCACCTCGGTGACCCTGGAACAGCTCCCTGCAGGCTGAGCGCCTCACTAAGGTACTACCCAAGGTAAGGTAAAGGTGAGGAAAGGACACTTGTGAATTCAAACCCGCTGCATCCAATGTACGAAGGGTCGCTTGGATGAAATTCCTCCCCGTCCACCACACACCTACACACAAACATACACACACACACACACACACACACACACACACCATTCGCATTCTCTCGTCCCAAATACCCTCTCCAAAACACCAGCGCTGGCCCAAACGTTCCTTTTCTCCCTCTCCCTTTCTCCACGTAGTGCTTGCGCCACCAATAATGCAGCGCCCTTCGATCCTTGACATCGACCATTGCGCATAGAGCTCTCTCAGACTTTGAGCCACTTTTACCGTTTACCTTCCCTGCTGCACCTTTGAATTGTAAACGATACACCCAGAGAGGGATTCCATGGTCACAGGGTAATCCCATCATCCCTAGATCGGCAACATGTTCCAGGTTCGTCTCTGGTGTTCCTCCCCAAACCCTCTTACTCTCTTTCCACAGACCCTCCTCCCCGGGATAAGAAAACCTTGATCTAGACCTACACGTGGTGGTTTCGCCTCCCTTTTCCTCCCAATCTCCGTTTCTGCCCTCTCTGCTTCCCCCACCCCAAGCAGGACCTGTCCCCGCTGACAATGATGGGAATCCAACAGAGGCTCAAGGGCGCCATCGATCGGACAATCGCGGAGGAACAGGCTCGACAGGAGCAAGCACGACAGCGCATCGAACCAGGAGGAGGCACAGGCACAGGCACCCCGCGCAGGTCCGACTCCACCTCGCGGAGCAACCAGTCGCCCGCCCGACGACCCCGTCCCAAGAAGGCGGCAGCCGACGCCGGCGCAAAGGACGACGGCGGAAGCCCCTCGAATCCGGACCCTGCTGTCTTTGAGGCGGCGTTTGCGCTTGACGACGGCGAGGAGCCGAGTCGCGTAGGCACACCGAAGCCTGCTGCGGATAAGGACGGCAATATGGAGAAGAGCGAGGAGAACGTCAAGGATAAGGCGGAGGAGGGCCAGAACGGGGACAAGGACCAGGAGAAGGGTGCTGAGGGCGCTGCTGCTGCTGCTGCTGCGTCGCCGGCTGCTGCGACGGAGATGTCTCCCGAGGTCAAGATGAAGCTTCGCAAGTTGGAGAAGCTGGAGAAGACGTATCCTGGTGTGTATACCACTTGCACGCGCACACACGCAAACCACCGTGTTTGAACTCGAAACACTGACATACAAGTGCAGAACTTCTCCGATCCTACAGAATCGCCCACGGCCGCGCCACCTCCATCGAGCCCTTTGAGCGTGTGCTTAAGGAACACACCAGCGTCGGTTCGATCCGGGAACCCGAGGCTCTCGTCGAGTATCTCAACTCCTTGAAGCAGAAGGAGCAGATGATTATGGACGAGTACAAGCGGGTATCGATCGAAAAGGACGACTTCAAGAAGAAGTGCGAAGCCGCCGAGAAGGACGTGGAGAAGTTCAAAAAGGAGGTGGAGGAGCTCAAGGCGGCGCAGGCTGCGGCACCGGCACCTGCAACTGCCCCTCCGACGGAAGAGTCCAAGGACAAAGTGGACGCCGCGACGGATACAAAGGACGACGGCTCCGTCAAGTCTCCCGATGCGTCCGCTGTCAAGTCCCCCCTGCAGCAGGCTCTCGGCATCTTCTCTCCCAAGCAAAAGGCGCAGGAGCCTGGGGCGGAGAAGCCCGACGAGGCTACGGGCGACTTCTTCTCCTACGATGAGGAGGCGCCCAAGTACGAATCCGACATGGCGGCCAAGGACGAGGAGATTGAGAAGCTCAAGGCGCAGGTTGAGAGCGTCAAGGCGGAGCTCAAGACAGAGGTCGACTCGCTCAAGGCCGAACTCGCCGCCGCCAAGGAATCCAGTGCCGATCTGACGGAGAATCTCGACAAGGTGACCAAGGAGGCTGGTGAGCTGCGCGATGTGGCTGCCGTCAAGACTTCTCTGGAGACGCAGCTCGAGGCAAGAAACAACGAGATCAAGTCTCTCACTGAACGTCTGGAAGCCTCGCAGAAGCAGCTCAAGGAGGTCGAGGCCAAGCTCAAGGGCGAAGTCGATTCTGCCAAAAAGAACGCAAAGGAGGCACAGTCGAAACTTACACAGTCCAATGCACGCGCAGACAAGGAGGAAGCTCGTGTCAAGGAGGTGGAGGCCGCCAAGACGGACGTGGAGAAGAATATCAAGACTCTCAACGGCCAGATCGAGACCTTGAAGAAGGAGAAGGCTGACAACGAGAAGAAGATCGATGACCTTACTAAGCAGCTTGAGAAGCAGGCGAGCGAATCCGTACCCGCTACCCCAACAACAACTGGGCCGACCGACACGCCCGCAGCTGGAGGTGCTGCCGGTACTTCAAAGAACGCCAAGAAGAACAAGAAGAAGAAGGGCAAGGGCGGTGCCGCTGCCGCCACCGCTGCCATGCCTGCCACGCCCACTACGACCGCAGGAACCGCGACACCGCCCGCAGCTGAGGAGGCCAAGGATGTTGACACGGATGCTCTGGAAGCGGAGATTACTCGTCTCAAGGAGGAAGTCACCACCAAGGACTCCCAGATCGAGAGACTGACGAAGCAGCGCAAGACCGAGGAGGATCTTCGCGAGGAAATTGAGACGCTCCGTGACGAGGTCACCGAAATTGGCCAGGAGCATGTTGTGGCTAAAGAGAAGATCAAGAACCTTGAGGCTGAGAAGAAGGCTCTGCAGACGCGGATCGAGGAGCTTGAGAAGGAGCTTGGGTCTTCGGCAAACGACGCCAAGGCGACGGAGAAGCTCCAAAGCGAATTTGATAACCTCCAGCGCGAATACGAGGATCTCAAGAGCAAGTCTTCGACATTGCAGTCTGACCTCGGCGCCGCGCAACAGCTGGCGCAAAGCAGATACAAGGACCTCACCGACCTACGCGAGGTACTGCAAAAGGCGCAGCCTGAGATGAAGAGCCTGCGTCAGGACTCTGCTGCGCTCAAGACGACCAAGGAGGAGCTTACCGCGAAGAATGCGGAGCTGCGTAACCTCGAGAAGAAGGAGAAGGATCTCAAAGCGGAAGTGACGAGGGCGCAGCGCCTGGCGTCGGACCGCGAGACCGAGATCAAGGCGCTCCGCGGCAAGGTTGAGGCCGAGACGAACAACAAGCTCCGTCTCGAGGATGCCCAGCGGGTGTCTGCGCGTGACTTGCGTCGCTCCGAAGCCGAAAAGGTCGAGCTCGCCGCCAAGGAGGAGAAGACGGCCCGGGAGCTCCAGCGGGTGCAGGAAGACGCCAACAAACTCCGGCCCAAGGTCAAGGAGCTCGAAGAGCAAATCGAGAAGCTCGAAAAGGAGAAGAAGTCTCTTCAGGAGGAGGCGGATCTCAAGACGCAGCAGTATTCGAACGCGCAGGGTCTACTGGGCAGCATGCGCGACCAGACAGGCGAGCTGACGATACAGCTCAAGGAAGCGCGTTCGCAGTCCGAGTCGCTTGAGGAGGAGCTGGCCGAGATCCAGAAGCATCTTTCGGAGCGATCGCGTGAGGCGGAGCGGATGCGGGGGCTCCTTGCTGACGTGGACGAGCGCGCCGATAGTAAAGTGCGGGAAATGCGGGCGCGGATGGAGGCTGCGATTGAGGAGCGGGACCGGATGGAGGACGAATCGAGCACGCTCGCGCGCCGCAAGACGAGGGAGACGGAGGAGCTGAAGCAAAAGATTCGCGACCTGGAGCGGGATATCAAGACGCTTTCGACGGAGAAGGAGGAGCTGGAGAGCCGGGAGAGGGAGTGGAGGCGGAGGCGGGAGGAGCTCGAATCCGTGGAAGAGAAGGCCGAAGCGGAGGTTAAGGAGATGCGGTCTGCTGTTTCGGATCTGCGGACGACGCTGGACGCGTCGGAGCAGCAGGTTCGGGACGCCGAGAGGCAAAAGTCTGATTTGAGGAGGTTGCTTGAGGAGTCGAAGCAGAGGTTTGACAAGGTGAATAAGGAGCTCAAGACGGTGCAGACCAAGCTTGGGGCGAGTGTCACAAGCGGTCGGAGTTCGATGGACTCGAATCGGTCTGGGCTGAATGGTGGGCCTGCGGCTGGAGGTGCGGGAGGGTCTGCGGATACGTTGTATCTTAAGACGATTATGTTGCAGTTTTTGGAGCAGAAGGATAATAAGTTGCGGGAGCAGCTTGTGCCTGTTCTGGGGAGGATTCTCAAGTTTGACAAGTAAGTTTTGGTCTCCCTTTTGATGTGGAGATGAGGGATGTATTTGCTAACATGAGATTCACAGGAGCGATGAGCAAAAGTGGAAGAGTGCTATTCAGCACATCACTGTGAGGTGAGGATAATCAGGGCGTGATTGTATTAGTTTTGTATGAATAAATACCCAGGATGGCTTCTTCCTATGCACATGATGGTTAGGCTATTTCTACGTGCCGTCAGTGGGGTGTGTCTTTGTTAGTGTTGCTTTGGTGTGATTAGTTGAGGCTCAATGCAAGATAAGGCAAGGTGAGGAAGGCAAGGTGAGCAAGGTGATGTGAGGTGTAGTCGGTGAGGTTGTGTAGTCTAGATTGTCAAACTGGCGGGGCAGTCGGCTTACCTCATGCCATGTGCCCCGCCATAGCTCCAGTTCCCCCGCGCCCGGAGCTCTCGCCGGATCTTTCCCTCCGCGGGCCCAGGGGTTGACTGCATGTGGGTGTCGTCATGGAGGCTTCACTGACCTCATCCGCTCGTGTACCATCCCCATGGCGGACACTAATTCGCTGCCAGCCTTACCTGACGAGAATTTTACGTGTGTAAGTCTGACCGTAGAATCTCGATGGCAGGGCTATTTCCCTTGACAGCACCGCTTGGGGCTTGCTGCAGTTGCTCCCGCGCGTGCATTGCATTGTGTTTAAGATGACACGACAGCCTCTTCCGTGTCTCCCACGCTTCAATTGGCGCCTTCTGCATCTAGTCTCGATTTGTTAGATAACGATGAGATCATCCCGTGTACTTTCCCATCCAGTCGTCACCTCAGTACGAGGATTATATAGCCGCCGCCTTCTGCCCTCAACTTCACCTCTTCTTGTGCTCCCTCACGCCGTCAACACAGCTAGATTGAGTATTTCCACCTCACTCATCACGCGAGCACACGCAACAATCTTTTCTCCCAACACCACACCCACGATCCACATCACATCCCGCAAACACCCCATCCAACAAGCCAAAATGTCTACTGGCCAAAAGACATCCGGCCCCGAGGGCAACAAGCTCTTCACCCGCAACCACCTCTTTGACCTCACTGGCAAAGTCGCTCTCGTCACGGGTACGATACTTCCTCTCCCTCATCCCCCGAGACCGTGGTCTAACCCCCTCCAGGCGGCGGCACAGGCATAGGCCTAATGGCAACCCAAGCCCTCGCCTCCAACGGCGCAAAAGTCTACATCACCTCCCGCAACCAATCCAAGCTCGACAACACCGTCCAAACCTACGGCCAAAACGTCCCCGGCTCCATCGTCCCCATCGTCGCAGACGTCACCAAGAAATCCGACATTGACAAACTCTACAAGGAAATCGAATCAAAGGAACCCGCCCTCGACATCCTCGTCAACAACGCCGGCGTCTCCAGCGCCGCCTTCGAAGTCGAGAGCGACTCCGCGCAGGACATGAAAGCAAGCCTCTTCGACGACGCCTCCGCCGACTTCGAGGACTGGACCGAGACCTACCGCACAAACGTCGCGGCCGTCTTCTACGTCGCCGCGAGCTTCCTCCCCCTCCTGCAGAAATCCACAGACAAACAACACGGCTGGTCCGGCACCGTCATCAACATCAGCAGCATCAGCGGCATGATTAAGAAATCGCAGCACCACTTCTCGTATAACGCGTCCAAGGCGGCGACGATCCACGTGAACCGCATGCTCGCCGAGGAGATTGCGTCCAATGGGTTGAAGATTCGCGTGAACAGTATCGCGCCTGGTGTTTTCCCCAGTGAGATGACGACCAAGGAGCCGGCTGATGAGGAGCAGAAGAGCGAGATCCCAAAGGAGAAATATGCTGATAAGGTTATTGCGGGACGGCCTGGGAGGGATGAGGATATGGCGTCTACGGTGCTGTTTTTTGCGTGTAATCAGTATCTGAATGGGCAGACGCTTGCTGTTGATGGGGGGTATACTCTTGCTGCTGGGATGTGAGGGGGGTTTAGGTGCATCGTGAGAGGTCGTTGTGGTACACAGATTCAACAGGCGTTGGGGTTGTCAAAATATGTTAGTGTATGGTGGGATGCTGATAAAACATCAATCGAGTTTTGAAATCAGAGATGTGTCGAACCCTGATAGGGAGGGAAAGTGAAAAGTGGTTGTCAACAAGCACCGTCCGTTGTAGTCGATGGCCGAGCGGTACAATTCCAGCTTCCAAGAAGCGAGTTGTGTGTTGGCTCACGGCCTTACATAATGCCATGGATAGCTTGTTTTTTTTATGCATTTTTCGGTGCGGTAGGTTTGGTGGGAAGCAGATGTTTGGCGAATATGTGATGTGTATGCAAATATGTATTGGTGCTTGGTCGCTAGAATGGTGAGAGGTCGCGTGTTTGAGTTGTGTTGTTGTGCCTCTTTTGTTTTCTTATCATGACCTCCCCTGTATGGCAAATTTGGCCAGCAAGCACAGAACAAATAGGTGTAAAGATGTCTAATTGTCTAAATCTATGTAATGCTATAATGAAATCTCCAGGCCCAGCAGGGGAAAAAATCGTCGGACGAAGCAAAACCCTCTGTTACAACAGCCTCAACCCACATCAAACCTAGCATATCTCGTATCATTCATAAACTCATTCTCAAATACCTCGGAAAGAATACCTCTACGCCTTGATCTGGAACGGCTCGGCGACGACACCGACGACGGTGGCGCAGTTGTTGTCAAAGTTGGGGACGACCTTGAAGGTGCGGCTGGCCTTGTCCCAGCTCGTCTTGTGCGTCTGGTTCTCCTTCGTGCTGCTGCCGCTGCCGCCCAGACCGATGGGGATGCCAAAGACGCTGATGCTGCCCCCGGCGCTCGTGGTCTGCTTGAGCTTGGTGTCGAGGATCTCGGCGGTCGAGGCGCCGACCTTGATCTCGTAGCCTAGGCCGGCGATGACGATGATCTGGCTTACTCTGGCGAGACTCTTGACTTCCTGGGGTGCATCGGAGCGGAGCTTGTACTTGCTTACATCCACGTTCCTGGTTGAGGAGTAATGTTAGCTAGGTTCCTGGATGGAGGGAGACATTACGTACCATGCGCCAGTGGTGATGGTAATGGCTTGTAGGTCGTTGTAGGTGATGGCAACCTGGACTTGGGAAGATTCGGAGCCAAGCTGCAGGGTGCTGGACTCTGAAGAGTGGCTGGCGCCGGCGTTGAAAGAGAACCAACCGTTACTGACACCAACGTTGGCGCCGCCCTTTGTCTGTCCAAAGTTGTAGTCGGCCGTGGTCTTCCCAGTGTCGATGTTGACGTCGATCCTCTGGGGTGAGCTGTAGTCGCTGCTGGTAGCCTTCTGCATGGCATCCTGCACGAATTGCTTGTAGGATCCGGCTTCGTACAGAGGCCGGCGGTGGAAAGGGGGTTCAGGGATCGTCTCGCCCGAGAGAAATTTCCGGGTGAGCTCTGCAGTGCTGAGAACATTGCCGCTTGCAGCATGCATGTTGTATCTTTTTGAGCGTGAGTTCACAATCGGTGTCAAAATCATGACGTAGTCATCAGTCCGGCAAGGAAACATACCCGTCAAAGTCCGTATCCTCGTTCTTGCCCTTGCGGAGTCTGTCTCTATCTTCCTTGACGATGACAGACATGGGGCCATCCTGTTGCAACTGAAGATTGGTAATCGTCTGGGAGATGCTGTCGACGCGGTCCTTCGCAGCCTGCCAAGCGGGAGCTTTGCCGCTCTCGACCCAGACCTTGAATGACTTATCGGTCAAGCCGTAGTCAGTGTCTTTCCTCCATCGCGCGTGGGCGCTGTCTTGTTCGTTGTCAAAGGACTTCTGGAAGGCGGCCTGATTCTTCACGGCATCCAGGTAAGCGGAATCCAAAGCAGGGTTGGATTTTCCTCCCTATGGTTCGTTAGCCAAAATCTCATGTTGCAGCAGAGGGCTTCTCTTACCAGCTCTACCCAGGTCAGGTAGCTATGACATGGTCTTAGCACGGATGACATCCTCACAGGATGTGAAGTCACACTCACCGGCCGATTGCCTCGTCGTACCCATGGAAAGCAGAAGGGCTGTAGAAGACGTTGTTGGTGGACAACAAGTTGTTACCGATGTTGTACAACCCCTGGGCGGTGTAAGCGTCAGGGACGTTATTGCCAGCCAGAGGACCCTTCTGGGTTTCGGTTGCCAGGAAGAAGATCTTGTCGCCGCTTCCAACTCCGACCTTCTGTCGGATGGCATCGCCGTACTGGAGCCAGAAGAGCTGGGAAGTCTTGTCAGAGGCCATTTTAAGAGTCTTTGAAGAAAGAACCAGATAAAAGTTTCTTTTGAATGAATTGTGAGAGAGGAATTGGAACTGAGTGTTGTGTCGAGATGAAGATTAGAATTGAAGTGGGAATCTTGCCGGCTTTTGTACACTTTGAGTAGACTGCGTGTACCCCTGCTCAACTCAGCTCCTGAAATCTGCTATGCATCTTGCTCTCTCCCTTCCGCTGATGCGATTTCGCTTTGAGATCATCACGAACTGATCAAAGTCGGTGAGGACGTTTGGATGGCACACAAGACAAAAGAGATGTGGACACTTGGGTTCTGGGCACCAATCAATGCTTCTGACCACGATCAGCCAATGCTCTAGATTTCTCGATGAGCCCATTTTATGATTCAATTTCAGCTTGGAAGTCAGTGGTTTACTGTCGTGGCCAGCGTGCGTGAGGTCAACCCATCTATTCAGTAAGTCAACATACCCACTTCCTGGCACCCCCCTGTTTCTGGCACCCACAAAAACGCGAAAATCCACCACAACCCAATGCCCACCCCCAACCTCCTTTTATCACAACATTTTCAATTCGCGTCCAAATGGGCTCATCTTTTGCACATGTCTTCTTCTATATATAATGCCTCAATATACCGAAGATCAGCTTCGTCAGGCTCTCGAGGA